>NW_012269956.1:0-1492 GCF_000151885.1 Dipodomys ordii
CTCAAGTGGTAGAGCGCTAGCCTTGAGCTGAAGAGCTGAGGGACAGTGCCCAGGCCCAGAGTTCAGGCCCCACGACCGGACCCAAAAAACAAAAATAAAATAAAATAAAAAAAAGAAATTCATGGGGCTGAGAATGAGGCTTAGTGGTAAGAATGGTTGCCTAGCATACATGCATAAAGCCCTGGGTTCAATTCCTCAGTACCACATAAATAGAAAAAGCCGGAAGTGGCACTGCAGCAGCTCAAGTGGTAGAGTGCTAGCCATGAGCAAAAGCCAGCTTAGGGACAGTGCCCAGACCCTGAGTTCAAGTCCCAGGACACAAAAAAGAAAAAAGTTCATGAGTTGATACTGACCATATGTAAGGATGGAGTAGTAAGAGAGGGCTCTTCTTTATAGGCATCAAATATGGAGGTACACCAGAGCTAGAAACTTATCATATATAACCCACCAGAGCAGATGAGACCCAAATAAGAATCAAAGAGATGATTATTATGAATAATAGGTTTTTTTCATAATGTTCAACTGTTCCCAAGACTGCTAGTTAGTTTCAAGGAAGGGGATTTGTAGAAGAGAAAAATCAGACAATATCTTACATGGTAATCAAAATTAACATTGCCAATCAAGACTAGATAGACATATTGTACAGCAATCAAATCCTAACCAGGCCATAACATGATTATTGCAGTATTCTGGCTGAGAAACTGTAATTTGAATCTAATTACATGGAAATATCAAGACAATCCCACAATAAATGGTCTATGGAAGAGGGGAGGTTATATGTCAATGTCATAAAAGAAAAAGATGAGAAACATTCATGATAAAATAAGTTAACAAAACTATTATATGAATACTTGCTCCCAATCTGGCTCCTACGCAAGATTACCGTATAGTAGAGGGGGAAATACTACTACAAAGAGTCAATTAAAAATTAGAAAATGTAAATATAAGTGAAAGATGTGATATAAACATGGGATCTATGTTAAATTGATTAAAGGGAACTGTCTTATTATGCGAGAATAAACTTATTCTTAGGAAAAACACATTGAGACTTGAAGAAAACTGAAACAATTCTGTAACTTAACCTTTAAAAACTCAGAAAAGGTGAGCATACAGGTATGTACAGGACATTGAGACATGCTATATCACTCCCACAAACCAAAAAGTTAGTTTGTAATACATGAAATATAACTTTATATAAGCAATAAAAAGAGTTAACATACCTGAATGGGAGATGGCTTTTCCCAGCCCATTTCAAAAATTCCCATCAGTAACTCCCGCTTTAAACAGTAATCTTCAAACTCATTTCCTTTTGTGGATGTCACATCCTAATAAACCAATAATGTAAAAAATATAACCAGGCTTTTTTAGCAGTTAGCATGCTTAAGAAAATTTGTCTAGTGGGGCTGGGAAGGTGGCTCAGTGGTAGAGCGCTTGCCTTGCATGCTCGAGGCCCTGGGTTCGATTCCTCAGCACCACATAAGCAAAAAGAAAA
>NW_012269956.1:10904-15005 GCF_000151885.1 Dipodomys ordii
GGCACGGAGGCCGCCGAGAGTCGCCTGGCCCACCCCTTCCAAAGGGAGCCCCGGCCGATGGCGGCCCGCGGAGGGTCGTGGTCACGCCAGACCCGGGACCCGTTCCGAGACGAGCCCGCCGGGGGCTCGGGGACGGGCGGCTGACCTGACAGCTGCCGCGGGGCCGGGGAGGTCACTGCTGGGCCGGGGACGCGTCCGGGCGCGCCTCCATCCATCCAGGGACGCGCGGAACTAGCGGCCCCGAGGCGCCGGCGCGCTACCGCGGGGCCGGAAGGGAGGTCGGGAGGGCACCGGGGGTGGGAGGGCCCGGGGAGCACGCGGAAGGGGGGTGGAAACCGGGAGGGTGCCCCTGACGGAGCGGGGGTGCCGAGCCGGGCCCGCGCGGGGCAGACCTCCCCCAGAGGGCGCGGACGCCCCTCCGAGAGTCGCCGGTGAGGCCGTGGGCAGCAGGAAGCCGGAGGGAGAGGCGCTGCTCCCGCCGGACCCCCACCCCACACGCGCAGGCATTTGCTCCCCTCCTCCCCAGACCCGAACGTCTCCGTGGGTGCTCAAATGAAATGCTCTCTTGTCCCACGTCTAACAGGAATGGGGAGGAAAAAGAGCTAGAGGCTAGCTAGGTCAGGGGAAAGGAAAAATCCAGTCCCACCCGGCTGGGAGACTGAAAATACTAACGGACGGTCGCCAGGCCGTGGGTGACAATAGAACTCCGGCCGACCACTTCAGCCCAATATGCCCAGAATGGTCGGGACTGGGTCAGTGACTGGCAGCTTCGATTCCTCCCATCCCGCTACTTCCAACTCAGGGCCAATCAGAGAAAGCCAGATTTGCTCTTCAAACCAATCACAGGAGAGGATCTGCCTCAAGTTAGCCCACCTCCGGCCAACAACCTCCAATCGGAGGAGTCCGACCTGAAGCCTCTCTCTCTCCCTCCACCTCCGAACTCCCAGCCCGCCTGAGTCTACCAAACCCAGTGCTGCTGTCTCAAGTCCTGGAACAAAACACAAAACAGAACAAAAAACAGGCCCTTCTCATTTGGTATTTCTTGTTGATTTCCACACGATCAATGGAAAGGTGGCGGAGCATAAGGAAGACTTTTATTAAGACTACAGAAGTTGACTACCATTTTTTTTTCGTTAAATGCGTTTCCGACTTAGATTTTTAAGCACCTGCTTATGCAAAGGAATACTCCCGCACCTTGTTCCCATCCCAGAGAGATGAGGACAAAGTGGTTTCTTAATAAGAGGACTATGTGTGAAGACTTGTTTGTCCCGATATAATCACAGGCAGCAAGAATCTGAAAGGGAGACTAGCCCTTGGCGGGGGTTCTCTTTCCCTAGACCCCACAAGCAAACTAACTTTCTAAAGAAATCAGGCTAAAGTAATGTCAAAAAAAGTTTCTTTTAAGACACAAATTCTTTTCTAGCTCAGCTTTTCAGTCGTTTTTGGCTTTCTGGTAAGAAGTATAAATAGTTTACAATTGAACTCTGGATCATTTTCTTTCTTTCTTTTTTTTTTTTTTGGTTCGGTCGTGGGGCCTGAACTCTGGCCTGGGCGCTGTCCCTCAACTCTTCAGCTCAAGGCTAGCACTCTACCACTTGAGCCACAGCGCCACTCCCGGCTTTTTTCTTTTTGCTATGTGGTGCTGAGGAATCGAACCCAGGGCCTCATGCATGCAAGGCAAGCGCTCTACGACTGAGCCACCTTCCCAGCCCTCTGGATCATTTTCTCTTGGGTTCAATTTTAATAGTTGATGGGCTTAACTATCCTAGTATGTTTTTTTTCCCTCTGATTCAAACAGATTACCAAGAATCATGCATTATGACACTTTAAAACTACAATTGAAGGACTGGGAAGGTGGCTCAGCGGTAGAGTGCTTGTCTCACATGCATGAGGCCCTGGGTTGGATTCCTCAGCACCACATAAGTGGAAAAAGCCTGGAAGTGGCACTGTGGCTCAAGTGGTAGAGCACTGGGGCTGGGAAGGTGGCTCAGTGGCAGAGCGCTTGCCTTGCATGCATGAGGCCCTGGGTTCGATTCCTCAGCACCACATAAGAAAAAAGCCGAAGTGGCGCTGTGTCTCAAGTGGTAGAGTGCTAGCCTTGAGCTGAAGAGCTGAGGGACAGTGCCCAGGCCCAGAGTTCAGGCCCCAGGACTGGACCCCAAAAAAAACAAAACAAATCAAGTGGTAGAGCACTAGCCTTGAGCTGAAGAGCTCAGGGACAGTGCTCATGCCCAGAGTTCAGGCCCCACAACCGACAAAACAAAAAGCTACGAATAATTATTTGCTAATGCACACTATCTATATTTTTAGTAAGTTGTCTATAAATTCAGAAGAATGTTATAGAAACCAATCCTTTGGCAGTTAATAGAGCTTAATATTTGTGGATTATCTGAAGAAGATATGGTTTCTATTCATCATAGAAAAGAGGTTCCCAAGATGTTTTGACGTTTTCAGGGTTTTTTTTTTGTCAGTTTCACTCTATCCCATCCCACTTCTTGGACCTTGAGGTATGAAGTTGTTAGCTGAAGTGGTAGGTACCTAGAGAATTTATACGTAAAATATGTTTGTTTTTGACAATTTTGGATTTTGAACTCAAAAACCAAAGTTGCTAGGCAGATTCTATCACTTGAGTCATATCCCCAGCCAAAAGGACACTTTTGAAAGGAAAAAAAAAATCACAAATACATTTGAGGTTTTAAATATATGCTTAAAACAAGATTCTTTCCTCAACTTCCCTCTCCCCCCAAATAATTGAGATGGAACTAGAATGCTACCTGGAATCCAATCAAAGGAAATATCTGCCAGTCTTACAATTTGACTTCATTTATTTACCTAAAGTAACTAGAAGGGAGTGGGGAAATCATGGGTTAATTTGTATTTAATTTCATTTTGAAATATTTAAAATATTCAATTTAAAATGCTTTAATCCAGCTGGGCGCTGGTGGCTCACGCCTGTAATCCTAGCTACTCAGGAGGCTGAGATCTGAGGATCCCTGTTCAAAGCCAGCCTGGGCAGGAAAGACTGTGAGACTCCTATCTCAATAAACCACCAGAAAACCGGAAGTGGCGCTGTAGCTCAAGTGGTAGCGCTCGCCTTGAGCTGGAGAGTTGAGGGACAGCGCCCAGGCCCAGAGTTCAAGCCCCACGACCGACAAAAAAAAAAAAGCTTTAATCCTAAAAGTTCAAGTAGGTTGGATCTGGAATATACATATGATTATATCTAAAATGCCCAATGTTCTTACCATGCAAAACTGGATTTCACATTTTTAACTTTTTTTTTTTTTTTTCCCAGTCCTGGGGCTTGAACTCAGGGTCTGGGCTGCTTTTGCTCAAGGCTAGCATTCTACCTCTTGAGACACAGCACCACTTCTGGCTTTTTTTGTTTATGTGGTACCAAGGAATCAAACCCAGGGCTATCACTGAGCCACATTCCCACTAAGCCTTAACTACTTTTTTAAGGGAACATAATAGTTTAGCCCCAAACCACAAGCAAATGTGTTCATTATCTTGAAGAGAAAACTTTTTTTTACCACACCATATTTTCAACAAAATGCTTACATATAGCACAGTATTTTCTCTTTTTTAAATGATGTCTAGTATAGTAATATGATTTCCCAAAAGTCCAATATATATAAAGTTCTTTTCCAATTACACCTGAGAAACATCTAATGTTCACTTCCCAAGACTAAGAAGCTAATGAAGCTGGGCGCTGGTGGCTCATTCTGTAATCCTACGACTCAGCAGCTGAGGTCTGAGGATCATGGTTCAGGGTCAGCCTGGGCAGGAAAGTTCTTGAGATTCTTATTTCCAGTTAACCCTCCCCCCTAAAAAAAAAATGGCCAGAAATGGAATCCATAACTCAAGTAGTTTAGTGCCAACCTAGAGTGAAAAAGCTAAGGAACAGGCCTGAGTCCTGAGAGTCCAAGCCCTAATTGCAGTATGCGTGAATGCACGTACACACACACATATGCACACACACACACACACACACACAAGAGCTAATGAGTCTTGGGCTGGGAAGGTGGCTCAGTGGTAGAGCGCTTGCCTTGCATGCCTGAGGCCCTGGGTTTGATTCCTCAGCACCACATAAGCAAAAAGAAA
>NW_012269957.1:0-1536 GCF_000151885.1 Dipodomys ordii
CAGATTTCAGGTGTTTCTGACAGTCTTGAGGACAGTTGATGATCACAACCACTCTATTCTAAGATCTGTTTCTCTGGACTGTCTTTGAGCCTCAATCTTCAGATCTAGCTCAGTTTCCTAAGTGCCTGTGGTTATAGGTATGAGACACTGACTCCCAGTCAGATTCATCACTCAAAAAAAGTATTGTAAGGGGGCTCTTGCCTTGTATGCCTGAGGCCCTGGGTTCGATTCCTCAGCACCACATAAGCAGAAAAAAAAAGCCAGAAGTGGCGCTGTGACTCAAGTGGTAGAGCGCTAGCCTTGAGCTGAAGAGCTGAGGGACAGCGCCCAGGCCCAGAGTTCAGGCCCATGACTGGACCCCTCCCCCCAAAAAAATATTGTAAGGAAAGTCAATCTGATCTTCTTGCGTAATTTCACTTAGTGTTATTATGAAAGATAAAACTCTTACATGGTTGCCTGGCCTCACTTGGCTATCACAGACCATTCCTGCTCCAAGCACACCCGGGATGAGAGGGAGGAGGAGCTAAGGCCTCTTTCCCATAGTACCCTGCACGAGTGGAATGATTGTCTCATACTTAAAAACTTGGCTCTGGGCTCTAATCCTGCCACTCTAACTGTGAAACCTCGGGAAGTTACTTTGCATTGCTCAGAATTGATTTTCTTAATCTGGAAATGGGGCTAAAAACGCAGTATTTATTGTACTAAAAAACCAAAAGAGAAAAAGTGAATGTGAAGTGCTTAGTGCACCGTGTGAACGATGAGTAATCACAGCTTTATATAGCAACAATTCAGTCCCTCACACTCAACTTGCACTCTTTGATCTGAGATACGGATGACACCTCACCTTTTCTGAAACCCATAGTGTAGTTGCAGGCTCTGGGTGAAACAGGAACAGGCCACAAGGATAAGGGCCAGAGCAGGGTCAGAGCTCCGTTAGAGGAACCTGGGCAGAAACTCAGTTTCTACGCCACTGAACAGAACTTTTAGTTCCTGTAATAATGCAGGCCCATTTCCATGTGGGGTGTGGGTGAGTATTCTGGTCAGGAGCTGGAGCAGATGGGCAGGATGAGACAATGAATTCAGAAAGAGAAGGGGACACGATTGTAGGAAAAGGAAAGAAAAATGAGATGATGACCTGCTGGCCAAGAGGTGGCTACTGATGTAGGGCAGCCAAAAAAGAAGAAGATGAATGAGAGGAAGGATGAGATAAAGAAAGAAGAAAATGTGGGCTGGGAAGGTGGCTCAGTGGTAGAGCGCTTGCCTTGCATGCATGAGGCCCTGGGTTCGATTCCTCAAGCACCACATAAGCAAAGATAAAAAAGCCAGAGGTGGCACTGTGGTTCAAGTGGTAGAGTACTAGCCTTGGGCTGAGGGACAGCGCCCAGGCCCAGAGTTCAAGACCCACCACTGGACCCCCCCAAAAAAAATGTTATGGAGAGTAAGAAGCAAGAGCAAAAGAGATAAGCTAGTCAGGTGCTGGTGGTTAGCTACTCAGGAGGCTGAGATCTGAGGATCACAGTTCAAAGCCAGCCCGGG
>NW_012269957.1:3093-3397 GCF_000151885.1 Dipodomys ordii
AGAACACAAAGCTCTGGGTTCAAACCTCAGTACACACACACATACACATACATGCATACACACACACACACACATCTTGTCCAATCTTCTCCATGTAGCATTGAGCAAATTAATTTCGATGCTTTTATTCTTTTTTTAAAATTTTGTCGTTCATGGGGCTTAAACTCTGGGCCTAAGTGCTGTCCCTGAGCTCTTCAGCTCAAGGCTAGCGCTCTACCACTTGAGCTACAGCACCACTTCCAGCTTTTTCTGCTTATGTGGTGCTGAGGGCCTCATGCATGCAAGGCAAGCATTCTACCACTGA
>NW_012269958.1:0-1732 GCF_000151885.1 Dipodomys ordii
AGCTCTTCAGCTCAAGGCTAGCGCTCTACCACTTGAGCCACAGCACCATTTCCGGCTTTTTTCTTTTTGCTTATGTGGTGCTGAGGAATCGAACCCAGGGAGGGCCTCAAGCATGCAAGGCAAGCGCTCTACCACTGAGCCACCTTCCCAGCCCTGGCCACTTCTTTAATTCCTCTACTGTGTCTACAGTTCTAAGCCATCATCTCTTAAAAGTTAAAGTAATAGCAATAGCTTCTTGTCTCACTACTCCTGTCCAAACCTCCCAACAATCTATTCTCAATAGAGCAGTAAGAATGATCCTTTTAAAATGCAAATCAGATTGCGTCTACCTCACAGCAGGCCAAGTCCTCACATTAGCCTTAGTAGGCTAAAACACTTCTGTGCTCACCCTGCTCTCTAACTTAAACTTTAATCTCCTATCCTTACTTAGCTCTAGTTATTCACAGCTGAACGCAGTTCCATGAACATACAAGACAAATTTCTGGCTCAAGGCCTTTGCATTTGTTTTTCCTTTTACCACACATCCAAATGGCACTTCCACATCCACTCCAGATCTTTGCTTGGATGCCCCTTCCTCAGTGAGTCCTTTCCTGACCTTTGCTCTATAAAAGTGCAAACCCCATCTTCAGTCTAAATTCCCCTTTTTCCTTTCCTCCATATACTTATCGCCACTTGACGTGACTCCCTTATCATGGAGGAGGAAGGATTTAGTTCGTGGCAGTTACCGCTGTATCAAGTGCTGACTATGTGTTAAATGTATAAGCCAGCTGCAGGAGTCTAACAAACCTCTGTTCAGTGCGTAAACTGAACAGAGGTGGGCACTAGCTAGCCTGACCAAGCGCCAGAGGCCACTTCTGCAGGTATCAAACAAAATCTCGACACAGGGCACAGCTCTTTTCCCTCCTCCCAATGCAGAGCCGCGCCACCAAACACGAAATGGGACCCATGGGGTGCTGTGGGAACACTCCCGACCCTACTCACTCGTACTGTGGGGCCGCGAGGCTACGCTGGGAGGAGACAGCAGCGACACCCCCACTGCCCACAGTCACTCACCCATCCCATGCCAGATCACCAGCGGCACCGGCGCCGGCGCGCCGAGATGCCCCAACGCAGGGGCGCCACAGGACGAGGGCAGGAGAGCGACAGCGAGCAGCCACAGCCAGCAGGGCGACGCCATCTTGACTGGGTCACATGACCGCGGGAGCGCGCTCTGCGCACGTGACCGCCCGGTGGGCGTCGGCCTGGAGGAACCCGCAGTGGGCGGGGCCTCCGGGAGTCGGGGCGTTTGCTGCACGCCCGCACCGCTGTGTGTCGAGTCCTTTGATGGATGACACCGCCTCGTCCCCCCCTCCCCCCAACAACCCTTCACACTGCTCAGGTAGGGATACTGAGGCTCTGAGAAGTCGGGGAGGGTGCGCAGATCACGGAGCGCTCTGGTGGGTTCGATTCGTGGCTCGACCCCCTCGTGATGTATCCAGGGCTTTTAGGAGAGAAATGCCATGTTTGGGGCATGTAGCTCAGAGGCAGAATGTGCAAGGCCCTGGTTTGCTCTCCAGCCCCCGGGATTTTCTTTTTTTTTTTAAGGAAAAGGAGGGCTGGGAAGGTGGCTCAGTGGTAGAGCGCTTGCCTTGCAAGCCTGAGGCCCTGGGTTCGATTCCTCAGCACCACATAAGCAAAAAGAAAAAAGCCGGAAGTGGCGCTGTGGCTCAAGTGGTAGGGCACTAGCCTTGAG
>NW_012269958.1:3487-5222 GCF_000151885.1 Dipodomys ordii
GAAGTGGCGCTGTGGCTCAAGTGGTAGAGCACTAGCCTTGAGCTGAAGAGCTGAGGGACAGCGCCCAGGCCCAGAGTTCAGGACCCACGACGGGACCCCCAAAAAAACAAAACAACAAAAAAAGAAGGGAATGTCAGCCAGTACTAATCATGGCAAGGACTAATACTCCTTGTCTTGAAGTAAACAGGATTTCTAAAAGCAAAGACAAGTTCACACCTCTGAATGGTCAGTGATAATAATAAAAAATAAAACTGAAAAATAGCCTGGTGCTGATAGTTCATTCTTGTAATCTAATCCTAGCTCAGGAGGCTAAGATCTGTGGATCATGGTTTGAAGCTAGCCCTCGCAGAAAAGTACACCCTAAGCCAGACACCAGTGGCTCATGCCTGTTATTCTAGCTACTCAGGAGGCTAAGATCTGAGGATTACAATTCAAAGCCAGCCTGGGCAGGTAAGGCCATGAGACTCTTATCTCCAATTAACCACCAGAAAACCAGAAGTGGCACTGTGGCTCAAGTGGTAGACACCTAGCATTGAGCTGAACTGCTGAGGGACAGCGCTCAGGCCCAGAGTTCAAGCTCCACGACCAAAAAAAAAAGAGTACACCCTAGAATCATTTCCAATTAACCAGAAAAAGCAGAGTTGGCACAACAGATAGAGCACTCATTGAGCAAGCAAGCCCAGCAAGAATATATAGGAAGTCCTGCGGGGGTGGGCAAGTAAGGATGGAAAATGAGTGTTGGCCAGGACATGTGGAAATAGGAGTATGTCTGTCTTCTCCAGTGACCCTTGGATATAGAGACCTTTGTACACTACTGGTGGAAATATAATCATGTGCCCAATTCTGAAAACATCCTAAAAAATAACGTAGTTCCTCAAAAAGAATTATACAATTGCCCCAAGTCCCAGAAATTGAAATCCTAAATATATAGCCAAGAGAAATAAAACATACATCCCCAAAGAAACTTGTATAATGTTTATACTAGCATTCTTGATAATAGCCAGAAAGTGTGTAGATACCGTGGTATATTTATATCCTAAGATTTTTGTTGTTGTTGTTGCTCATGAGCCTTGAACTCTGGGCCTGAGTGCTGTCCCTCAGCTCTTCAGCTCAAGGCGAGTGCTCTACCACTTGAGCTACAGCACCACTTCTGGTTTTCTGGTGGTTTATTGGAGATAAGAGTTTCACGGACTTTCCTGCCTAGGCTGGCTTTGAACCATGATCCTCAGAGTAGCTAGGATTACAGGCATGAGCCACTAGCGCCCGGCTATCTTGGAATATTATTGAGCCTTAAAAAAGAATGGAATATTAATCCACACTGCAACTTGGATGAACCTCAAAAACATGCTGAGTGAAAAAGCCAGGCACCTGTGGCTCATACTTGTAATGCTAGCTACTCAGTAGGCTGAGATCTGAGGATTGTGGTTCAAAGCCAGCCCAGAAAAAGCCAGAAGTGGCGCTGTGGCTCAGAGTGGTAGAGCACTAGCCTTGAGCACAAAGAGGCTGAGGTACAGTACCCAGACCCTGAGTTCAAGCCCCAGGACCAGAAAAAAAAAGTTGAGTGAAATAAGCCCAAGACAAAAGATCATACATTTAAAAAATATTACCCTTGGGCTGGGAAGGTGGCTCGTGGCTCATTGGTAGAGTGCTTGCCTTGCATGCATGAGGCCCTGGGTTCGATTCCTCAGTACCACATAAGCAAAAAGAAAAAAGCCGGAAGTGGCGCTGTGGCTCA
>NW_012269959.1:0-511 GCF_000151885.1 Dipodomys ordii
CTCACTTTTTGTACAAGGGGGGGGGAGGGTGGTAAAGGGAAAGCCAAGCAGAGGGACCCATGTGACTAGCACCGAGGCCCTGGCCAGAATCCCCCACATAGAGTACCGTGGGAGCAGACATCCAAGAGTGCTTATCTTAGCAGAAGATGGGGGAAGTGCTGTGGGGGTGAGGTTGGGGAGAACATTCTGGAACGAACATTCCTGGCAGAGAAGTACATAACTTCTTCAAGGACTTGCCAGGTCAATGTAGCTACAGTCAAGGAGAGAGGGGCAGAGAACCCAGATCAGATTGTAGAGGAGCCCAATGTCCAGAGGCTCATTTGGGTACTGCCAACCTAGGGCTCCCCTTGTGCTAATTACTTTAATATTCTCTTTAAATTGGATCTCCTTGAAACCAGTGCCCAGGACTCACCTACAATCCTAACTACCCAGGAGGCTGAGATCTGAGTGTCATGGTTCAAAGCCAGCCCAGGCAGGAAAGTCTGTGAGATTTTTTTTTCCCTGGTCCTGG
>NW_012269959.1:6921-9433 GCF_000151885.1 Dipodomys ordii
CTGTGGCTCAAGTGGTAGAGCGCTAGCCTTGAGCTGAAGAGCTGAGGGACAGCTCCCAGGCCCAGAGTTCAGGCTCCACAACCAGACCAAAAAAAAAAAAAAGAAATATTCTTAAATTTCAACCTATTCTTGCCAGCTTTAGAATCTTGGCCAGTGACCCTCCAGGGCTTAGATAGTGTCTGGCATGTAGCAGCACTATGTAATGTAGTCTTGCCAATTTGTATTGATCTAATAATATTAGATCAATTATTTCTGGAAATGTCACATTCAAGGTTGTCATCCCAGGCCCCCTCCAAGATCTCAACTCTGCTGTCTCAGTCTCCATTTCTCCTACACCGACAGCCAAACAAATAGACACAGACACAGACACACACAGACACACAAATTGTAGCTCCTTTAGCTGCTCACAGAAACCTTGAAAATATCACATTGTAATAAAACAGCATAATCTACTGCTTTTGAAAAGCTTATTGTAAGTCAGGCATGGTGGTGCACCCCTGTAATTCCAGGGCTTTTGAGGCATGGCTCAATAGTAAGAGTGTTTGCTTAACAATCCCGAAACAAGAAAGAAAAAAGGGAAGGAGGGAAGCAGGGCAGGCACTGTGGATCACGCTTATAATCCTAGCTAGGTAGGAGGGGGAAATCTGCAGGATTATCATTTAAGGCCAGCTTTGGCAAAAAGTTTGCAAAGGCCAGGTGCCAATGGCTCACGCCTGTAATCCTAGCTACTCAGGAGGCTGAGATCTGAGCATCGTGGTTCAAGGCCAGCCTGGGCAGGAAAGACCGTGAGACTCTTATCTCCAGTAAACCACTCAGAAAACTAGAAGTGGTGCTGTGGCTCAAGTAGTCGAGTGCTAGCCTTGAGCTAAAGAGCTGAGGGACAGCGCCCAGTGTTCAAGGCCCAAGACTGACAAAAAAAAAAAAATTGCAAGACATTATTTCAACTAGTAACTGGACAAAGTGATGTTCCACTGTCATCCCAGCTATGCAGAAGTGTAAAAAGGAGGTCCAGGCAAGAAAAGGGTAACCCTGTTCAAAAAATAACCAAAGAAGAACTATCTAGGGGCAAAGCTCAAGTGGAAGAGCACCTGCCTAGAAAGTACAAAGCCCTGGGCTGGGAATGTGGCTTAGTGGTAGAGTGCTTGCCTAGCATGCACGAAGCCCTGGTTTTGATTCCTTAGTACCACATACACAGAAATAGCTAGAAATGGTGCTATGGCTCAAGTGGTAGAGTGTTAGCCTTGAGCAAAAGAAGCTCAGGGACAGTGCCTAGGCTGAATTCAAGCCCCAGGACTGGCAAAGAAATAAAGAAAGGAAGGAAGAAGGAAAGAAAGATAGATAGAAAGAAAGAAGCAAGTAGAGTTAAAATAGAGTTCAAATTCTGGTACTGCCCCCCCTCAAAATCATTTTCTTGAGCGAGGCACCGGTGGCTCACACCTATAATCCTAATTACTCAGGAGGCTGAGATCTGAGGATCACAGTTCAAAACCAGCCTGGGCAGGAAAGTCCATGAGACTCTTATCTCCAATTAACCACCAGAAAACTGGAAGTGGTGCTGTGGCTCAAGTGGTAGAGGGCTGGCCTTGAGCTGAGGAGCTGAGGGACAGCGCCCAGGCCCAGAGTTCAAGCCCCACAACTGACCAAAAAAAAAAAAAAAAAAGAGTTCATGGATTTTCCCACTTGGGCTGGCTTTGAACTGTGATCCTCAGATCTCAGCCTACTGAGAAGCTAGGATTACAGGCGTGAGCCACCCTCACCTGGCTCCTAATTGGCCCTTTTCTTAAGAGGATTTAATTAAGCCTGGCACTGGTGGCTCATGCCTGTAATCTTAGCTACTCAGAAGGCTGAGATCTAAGGACAAGGGTTCAAAACCAGCCCTGGCAGAAAAGTCCTTCAGATATAGAGCTGAGGCTCAAGTGGTAGAGTGCTGGTCTTGAGGAGAAAAAGCCAAGCAAGAACCCTAAGGTCTTGACTTGAAACCTCAGTACCAGCACAAAAAAACAAACAAAAACAACAACAACAGAAAAGACCGAGCCTGTCAGATGAGTAGGCTTATAGATATGATGACCAGTGTCCAGTGTTGAACAGCCTGCCTTGGTGCTTGGACCAAAGGCACCACTCTAGGATCAGAGTCCTTTTGTGTGTGTGTGTTGGTTCTGAGCTTTGAACTCAGGGCCTTTCAGTTGCTAGGCAAACACTCTACCACTGGAGCCATGTTCTTCAGCAGTATCTTTTTTCTTTAAACTATAATGTGAGCCAGCCTCTTTAAATCCTGCAGCTTTGTCCTTTGACCTCAAGATAAAGTCCAAAGCATTTCCAGTCATCTAAGAGCAAACCATCTCTTCTGTCACCCACAGAATCAGTCTGTCCTGTAGGTTCAGCAACAGTCTACCTCAGGGGCTTTATACATGCTGTTTTTTCCTTTGCTTCCAGAACTGCCCCCCTCTGTCTATAGGGCAGATAATTCGATAGTAATAACTATGTATATTTGTATTTATTAGCTGATTTTCAT
>NW_012269960.1:0-1452 GCF_000151885.1 Dipodomys ordii
CCACATAAGCAAAAAGAAAAAAGCCGGAAGTGGTGCTGTGGCTCAAGTGGTAGAGCGCTAGCCTTGAGCTGAAGAGCTGAGGGACAGCGCCCAGGCCTAGAGTTCAGGCCTCATGACTGAACCAAAAAAACAACAACAACAAAACACAGGGTACAAACAAACTAAGAAAAATGAAGAAAAACAAACTTTACAATTTTGGTGGGGGGGGGATTAGGTGGGGGGGGTAGGGGGAGGCTGGGAAGGGATGGGAAGGGTAAACAAAGGAGGAGGCTACAATGCTTGATAAGAAATGTACTCACTATCTTGCCCATGTAATTGTAACCCCTCTGTACAGTATTTTCACAATAAAAAAAAGAAAAGAGAAAAAAAAAAGAAAAACAATAAAACAATAGAGAAAAAAGAACAAACTACATGCAATGTATAAGAACCACTTGTTTCCATAAGTTGGAGTTCATGTTGATATTTTCAATAAAGGAAAAAATATATCAAAAAGATAAAAAAAAAAAAGTTGTAGAGTGTTAGATGTGAGCAAAAAAAAACTCAGGGACAGTGCCCAGGCCCTGAGTTCAAGCTCAATGAGCGACCAAAACAAAACAAAACAAACCTCACATTAATACATGCAGGGCAGTTTTTTTGAAGGTTTCTCAGAGAAAAGCCAAAAACACAAATTGAACATGCAGACCGAACAATAATTATTCCCACAAGAAAATCCAAGTTTTGAGATTAACCTAAAAAATAATAAGACTCCAAATCAAAGTTTTTCACACACAAAAAAAATATCTCTTTCATTGTTAAATAGTAAATTCATGGCAGAAATCCAAATTTTTAAAAGCAGGCCAACCCAGGAACAATGGCTGTAATCCTAGCTATTCAAGAGGCTGAAATCTGAGGACTGCAGTTCAAAGCCAGCCTGGGAAAAAAGTCTGTGCGACTCTTATCTCCACTAAACCACAAAAAGAAAGCCAGAAACGAAGCTATGGTTCAAGTGGTAGAGTGCTAGTCTTGATCAAAAGAAGCTGAAGGACAGTGTCCAGGCCCTGAGTTCAAGCTCCAGGACTCCATCCACCCACCCACCCACCCTCACACACAAAGTAGGCCAAAGATGGGATTTTCAGTCATCTAATTTAATTAATTTAAAGAACGAAATGAATGATTCATTAACTTTGAATACCACAAAGACCAAGAAAATTAGGACAAGATTAGGAAATGGTTAATGGTGGTAAAAGCTATACAGAAAATATTGTCAACTTGAATATACAAACAATTCACTACAGTGAGTGTGGTTAGGGTTGGAATTCTCCTGTAATTGTTGAGCCCTCAAGTTCACTGTCCAGCTCCTTAAAAATTCCATTGGGAGCCGGGCGCTGGTGGCTCACGCCTGTAATCCTAGCTACTCAGGAGGCTGAGATCTGAGGATCACAGTTCAAAGCCAGCCCGGGCAGGAGAGACCGT
>NW_012269960.1:4572-8138 GCF_000151885.1 Dipodomys ordii
CCACGCCCTCCCGCTGGCGCGGGTCATGCGGCAGCCGCCAGCCCATTGGCTGGGCCGGCCGGAGCCCGCCGGGACGCGCGTGATCCGACGGCCTCTGCCCTGAGGCCGGGGAGGGCCCAGGTCTGGGGGGCTGCGGAGGGGCCTGGACTCGGGACTCCGGCTAAGCGTGGCCTCCCCTCGCGGCGGGGGTCCGGGGGTCCCGGCCCAGTGCAAGCCCTTCACCCGATGCCAGGTGACCAGCTGTGGGGGAGGGGGAGCTGGTTTCCTGGGTACCTGGGGCTTGGGAGGAGCAGTAGGTGGTGCCCAGCCTGGGGAAGTTGAGCTCTACACTAAAGCACGTGTTTAGCCAGCTTCTCTGAGTTTGTTTGATTTCCTAAAGACGGCTCTGCTCTGTCATAAAATGGATCCAAAAAGTCTCGAATCCAAAACTACTAGATGGGCAGAGGTTGTTTATTCCTGTAAGTTGAGCTTCTCAGGAGGCTGAGATTGGAGGACCATGTCTGGCTTTGAAGCTAGCCTGGGCAGAAAAGTCCTTAAGACACATCTCCAGTTAACCGGCAAAAAGCCAGAAGTGGAGGTGTGGCTCAAGTAGTAAAGAACCTGAGTGAAAAAAGTAAGATACAGCAGTAAGCCCTGAGTGACCACAAGCGTCCCCCCCCCACACACACACACAGGTTGATTGATGGGAGGGGAGGTGGCAAATTATGTTGTCACAGCTCCTTTTTAAAATCAGATCTGGTAAGCAACAGGTAAAGTATGAGTAATAAATTTGTGAAATTACTCCATTACCGCCCTGTACATGAGGACAAAACCAGTCAGTTCCCCTTTCAGTTTGGACTGGTAGCAGTTAGCTGCACTCCAGGGTTCAGCAGCATATACCTTCACACTATGTTTCAGAACCTGGAAAGAAGAATATTAAATACCTTATAGCTAACTCACACTCACCCTGGCCTGCATGCTAAAATAAAATAGGCAGAAAAGGTAACATTTCTGTGTAAGTCATAGTCTTTGGTGGATATAGCAGAAATACCATCTTCAAATAGTGTACAAATAAACTACATGGCTGGGGGAAAAAAATTCATGCCCTCTCCCAAAACAGGCTCTACTGAAACATGGCAAAAGAGGAAAAAAACTGTGTAACTGCCAGAGGTTTTATTCCTCTTTGTCAAGATTTAATTCCTTTGTCTTTATTGTCCAAGTTTAGAAGACAAGGATTGAGACAAATGAATTTTAACGTGTTGTATATCACTTTAATTAGTGAACATTAGCAGCTGTACCAGTCACAGCACTTCTTTTGGGAAACAACAACATTATGTAAGAGATGGTGATGGCACTTAAATAGCCTAAGGGCTAGCAAGAAGAGAGATAGAAATGTCAACTTCCCTTTAACCTTTTAAGACAACAACCTACTCCAGGAGGACTGTGAGAAAGAGGAAGACTGAAGAAGCCTTACAGATGACTTGAGTTCCGTGGCAGTCCAGTGAAGGGGTCCTGGCAAGTGTTCTATCTAAAGGAAAACTAAAAGGCAGAAGGCCCAGAAATGGTTGGGGAGCCCAGATGCTTGCTCATTGAGTGCCCTCAGCTGTGGGCCTGGTAGAGGAGTCTGGGCTGCAGGAACTGGAATTGAATGTGTCACGTGCCATCAAGAAAGGATGTACACACTCTAAGGGGCTTTAATACTAGAAGAAGCATGGCTAGTTTCTGATATAGATGGATCTCTCTGTGCTGTGACTTGAATTTGTCTCCTGTGTTCACATGTGAGAAAGTCAATCACTAAGGCAACAGTAGTGGGAGGTAGAAGGCTTTTGGAAAATGTGCTAATGAGTGGACTAATATCACAATAAGAAGAGCTTGGAATACTGTTTACAAAGCTGATTTTAATCCCTGAACTCCAGAGGTAAAGGCAGGAGAATTTTGAGTTCTAGGCCATCCTGGACTACATAGCAAAACCCTGTGTCCAAACAAAGAAGAAGCTTCCAAAAATAATTACACTCCTCGCTTGTGAAAACATAACATTTTTCTCTCTCTGGAGGACATAATCCTTAGGAAGCCATATTGGAAACAGATCCTAGGCTCTGATTTGCTGGCATCTTGATCTTGGACTTTTCAGAACTAAGAGAAATAAATTTTTTGTCTCTTACAAACCAGGCTAAGCCACTTGCTTGTAGTATGGAGGACAGTCAAGACTAAAACAGCCTGAATATCCAACAAGACAAGCTGAGGTATTGGGGAGAGGCCATGATAGGATTAAAGGAATATGTGAAATGTAAAATTAATTGACCATAGTGATCAGTTATATATACATATTCATCATACATTCCCTCATGGCCTGAAATACGGTTTTCTTGAGAGATATACTTGGTTAGTAATACAAGATGAGTATATATTGTAGGTATTTGTGTCTATCAGTAAGAAATTATATGTGCAACATGCAAGTTATACTAAGGAAGCCACAGAATGAAGCCTTCTTTAAGGAGTCATTAATTAAACTACTTCGAGAAATCCATCAGAACTCAGAAGACTTAAGCATGTTCATAGGCCCAAAGGAGGACCAGTGAATAGTAAAAGAATAAAGACAAAAGCAAAAGGTGGGCATATTGGCACACACCTATAATCTTAGCTGTCATGAGTCAGAGGAAGGAGAATTGCAAGTTCAAGACCAGGTTAGAATAAGCATCAAGACCCTGTCTTTTAAAAAAACACAAAACAAAACCAGAAGACTCGATACAGAAAAGTAAAGAATTACTGCTATAATGATATTTAAAAGATGAAAAAAAATACAACTGTACAGTGTAGAACCTTCTCAATAAAGTTGCTTTTTTAAGGAGGAGGCTACAATGCTTGATAAGAAATATACTCATTATTGGGGCTGGGAAGGTGGCTCAGAGGTAGAGCGCTTGCCTTGCATGCCTGAGGCCCTGTGTTCGATTCCTCAGCACCACATACGCAAAAAGAAAAAAGCTGGAAGTGGCGCTGTGGCACAAGTGGTAGAGTGCTAGCCTTGAGCTGAAGAGCTGAGGGACAGTGCCCAGGCCCAGAGTTCAGGCCCCATGACCGGACCCAAAACAAAAAAAAAACCTTGTGTACAGTATTTTCACAATAAAAAAAAAAATAAAGTTGCTTTTTTGTTAACCACAACAAAAAAAAAGAAAATACAACTGTATGAAAACAGATTCATACCATATTTTGTGTATTTGTTTTAAAGCGCACTAAGGCTATCTTTTTGTAAAAAGAAATGGAGACTTTAAAAAAATACATAGAATATTTTACTACTCTAATGTTCAAGTGGACAAGTGTTCAATGCATTCATGGTGCTGTGCAACCAAACTTCAGAACTCTTTTTTCGTTGTTGTTGGTTGTGGGGCCTGAACTCTGGGTCCAGGCCCTGTCCTCAGCTCTTCAGCTCAAGGCTAGCGCTCTACCACTTGAGCCACAGCGCCACTCATGGCTTTTTCTGCTTATTTGGTGTTGAAGAATCTAACCCAGGGTTTCATGCCTGCAAAGCAAGGACTCTAACACTGAGCCACCTTCCCAGCCCCAACTTCAGAACTCTTTTTTTTTTTTTT
>NW_012269961.1:0-1102 GCF_000151885.1 Dipodomys ordii
GCACCTCCCTCCAAACCTCTACAAGCCAAAGCCAGGTCCCAGTAGCTCATGCCTGTCATCCTAGCTACGCAGGAGGCTGAGATATGAGGATCATGTTTTGAGGCCAGCCTGGGCCAGGAAAGTCCATGAAACTCTTTTTTTTTTTTTTTTTGGGGGTCCGGTCACAGGGCCTGAACTCTGGGCCTGGGCGCTGTCCCTCAGCTCTTCAGCTCATGGCTAGCGCTCTACCACTTGAGCCACAGCGCCACTTCCGGCTTTTTTCTTTTTGCTTATGTGGTGCTGAGGAATCGAACCCAGGGCCTCACGAATGCAAGGTAAAGCACTCTACCACTGAGCCACCTTCTCAGTCCCTCCATGGAACTCTTTATGTCCATGTATCAGCAAAGAGCTAGACGTGGAGCTGTGGCTCAAATGGTAGAGTGCCAGCCTTCAGTGAAATGCCAAGGAAGAGTGCGAGGCCCTGAGTTCAAGCCCCAGTAGAGGTACACAAACACACACACATACACAATTATGTTCTTTTTTGGTGGGTCATGGCTCTTTTGGCTCAAGGCTGGCGCTCTGCCACTTTGAACCACAGCACTTTTCTGGTGGTTCATGGGAGATGAGAGTCTCGCCAGACTTTCCTGGGGCTGGCTCTGAACCACGATCCTCCGGATCTCAGCCTCCTGAGTAGCTGGGATGACAGGCATTGAGCCACGGGGTGGATTGGGCTCAAAATTATGATTTATTTTCCAATTCCCAGTAACATGAGGTCCACCCTGCGCCCCCCCCTCCCCATGGCAGGAAGAAAGACCCCTCCCTACCCCCCCTCTCCTCCATTCTCCATCAAGACACCAAGAGGAGGCCTCTGCAGGAGGCCTAGGGGATGGTGTGGGGAGCCAGCCTGGAGGCCAGGGCTGGGAGTGGGTTGGCCATGTCTGGTGGTCCAGCATCCCCGCCCCCCCAACCCCTGCCCAGCCTCTGCTCGGTGCTTGGCAGTTACAGCTCGGGTGGCCCCGAGTTCGAGTCCAGCCGCCGACCGGAACTTCGGGGCAGGCTGTGCGTCCGGCCCTCAGACACCTCACTTCCGCCTTGCGGGGCGGGGTGGGGGGGACCCCCCCCC
>NW_012269961.1:8554-10212 GCF_000151885.1 Dipodomys ordii
CTGAGGAATCGAACCCAGGGCCTCATGCATGCAAGGCAAGCACTCTACCACTGAGCCACCTTCCCAGCCCCCCGGCTGGCTTTGAATCACGATCCTCCAGATCTCAGCCTCTTGAATAGCCAAGATGATAGGCGTGAGCCACTGGTGCCTGAAGATAATTATTTTTAGGGTTGGGCGGCCTCTCATACCAGAAATTATTGGGCAATAGCAAAGTCAAGTTCACCTCTGTCACAGTAACTATGTATACCTGAATGAATAATTCTGAGTGACTATAAACTTTACTCCTAAATAAAACAAGGGCGTCAAACAATATACTACACACGAATCTCTGATTAGTGTCAGTTACAACAAACTCAGGCCTACCACTTGAGCCACAGCCCCTCTTCTAGCTTTCTGGTGGTTCACTGGAGATAAAGACTCTCAGACTTTTCCTGCCCAGGCTGGCCTCAAACTGAGATCCTCATATCCCAGCCTCCTGAAGAAACTAAGATTACAGGTGTGAACCACTGGTGCTGGCTAGAACCAAGACTTGAAAATACTCCCATCACTTCCTAAGCCTCAATAAAGGCTTACTGACCGATCTTTGATTAAAATATACAGAAGTATAATTTTTTTATTTTGGTTGGTTGGTTGTGAGGCTTGAACTCTGGGCCTGGGCGCTGTCCCTCAGCTCTTCAGCTCAAGGCGAGCATTCTACCACTTGAGCCACAGTGTCACTTCCAGTTTTCTGGTGGTTCATTGGAGATAAAGAGTCTCACGGACTTTCCTGCCTGGGCTGGCTTCTGAGTAGCTAGGATTACAGGCGTGAGCCACCAGCACCTGGCATAAGCATAATTTGTTATTATTATTAAGGTGTTGTACAGAGGGACTACTATTTCACAAGTGAGGTAATGAGTATGATTCTTTTTGGACAATGTTACCCTTTCCTGCACTTTGCCCCAGTTTTTCCTTCGATTCCTGCCCACAAGTGGCTAATTTTTTTTCCCTTTTTATTTTTGCCAGTCTTGGCACTGTCCCTAAGCCTCTTTGTGCTCAAGGCTAGCACTTTACCACTTGAGCCACAGAACCACTTCTGGCCTTTTCTGTGTATGTGGTCCATGAGGAATCGAACCCCAGGGCTTCATGCATGCTAGGCGAGAGCTCTACCACTGAGCCACCTTCCCAGCCCTGACCTTTAACTTAATACAAAGTTCAATAATCTCCAGGTTCAAGAGGCTTACTATGTTTGCAGATAAAATGCTGAGGAGTCAGGCACAGTGGCACCAGCCTGTAATCTCAGCAATCAGAAAGCTGAGAGAAGTTTTGGCAGGAAGATCATGAGTTCCAGGCCTGTGGGAACTACATGGCAAGATGCTATCTTGAAGAAAAATACAAACAAAACCCGCAAATGAAATACTGAAATAACCAATGGTGCAAAACCAGATTTGTAAAAAACAAAAACAAAAACCCAGGCACCAGTGGCTCACGCCTGTCATCCTAGCTACTCAGGAGGCTGAGATCTGAGGATCATGGTTTGAAGCCAGCCCACACAGTAGAATCTGTGAGATTTTTTTTTTTTTTTTGTCGGTCGTGGGACTTGAACTCTGGGCCTGGGCGCTGTCCCTCAGCTCTTCAGCTCAAGGCTAGCGCTCTACCACTTGAGCTACAGCGCCACTTCC
>NW_012269962.1:0-2475 GCF_000151885.1 Dipodomys ordii
TGGTGCTGAGGAATCGAACCCAGAGCCTCAGGCATGCAAGGCAAGTGCTCTACCACTGAGCCACCTTCCCAGCCCCAATTGAGAAACTCTTGTACACAAATGTGTCCTTAGCCTGCAAGATGTGAACCAACTCCAGACAATAGGGTCAGAAGTCTTCATAGCACCTATGTGAAGGGACCAAAACCTACACACTAGCCACTGATACTCTGATTGAAGGAAGAAACAGGGCCAGAAGAACCTCCAGAGGAGGACCCAAAATCAACACACTACCATGAAAGCAGGATGGGAAGACTTGCTCTGCTGTAGTCCACATGACAAGAACTATTCTAACTTGATGTTAAAACCCAACATGTGAAGTGGCTGCTAGAAGAACTCACTTGATCCTGCACTGACTTACCAACAGTTACAGTAGCTCAATTTCTGGGATAAGGGTGATAAAAAGCAGGCTTTTTTTAGATATTAGGAAGAATATCCTGGGAACTTTACACAGTCACCAAAGGACCCGACAGTCTAAGACACAGCAACCTGGAGGGACTCAAAGAGCTACCAGGATAGCAAATACATCAGAAACCAGGTCCTATGAAGGTAACCTACATAACCAGGGTGACTTGATTTGGAGAAAAAGCCTCAGTGAGGGACTGGTATAAAGGTTCAAGGTGTTTTGACAGAGCTCTATGAGGAGACTGAGGACCAGTGGGGAAACTACAGGAATCAGCAGAACCGTCAGCCGGAGTGGAGATGCAGTGGGCTGACGAGGAGGTATCCCTGCGTGAGAAGTATATGTGCCAGTGTAAGACGCAACCTGTGGGAGCGGTGCAGAAGGGATAAAGAGTGGGATGAGTGGGCCTCTGGGTTCTCCCTGACAAATAAATCTAGGAGAGAAAACCAAGGCTAAATCTCTGCCTGGCCCCCCGGTATGTCCCTGCCTGACCGGTATCTGCAGCTCCCCCAGCTTCTCCATATTCGTGCTTTGTGTGAATTAAAGTCCTGTCAGGTTCATTACAGATTTAAAAAAATAAAAACATTCCTAACTTTTCACAGCTCAAAGTTTGCTATGCTACTAGTAGCTCTGGACTCTGGGTACTAACTATGCAAGACAAGTTATCTAGACATTCAAGCACATTCTTAGTCTCAAATGCAAAAGTAACCAAGAAGAAATTGACATACTAGGTCCTATTTTAAATCCTGTTTTTAAATCAATTCTTACCTAAGAATTCAGCATAACTACTTATGATTTAAGAAGACACATTTACACATGAAAAATATACTACAGTGTTCTTTAAAAAGGGCTATATAAAGCCGGGCATGGTGGCTCACACCTGTAATCCTAGCTACTCAGGAGACTGAGATCTGAGGATTGGGGTTCAAAGCCAGCCCTGGCAGGAAAGGCTGTGAGACTCTTATCTCCAATTAACCAACAGAAAAACCAGAAGTGGCACTGTGGCTCAAGTGGTAGAGTGCTTGCTTTGAACTAAAAAGCTCAGGGACAGCTCCCAGGGCCAGAGTTCAAGCCGCATGAGCAACAAAAGGATAGGAGAGGGGAGGGGAGGGGAGGAGAGGAGAGGAGAGGGAAAGGGGGGAGTGGGGAGAGGAGGAGAGGGGAGGGGAAAGGAGGGGAGGGGAGGGGTTCTTGAGGGCACCAGTGGCTCACACCTGTAATCCTAGCTACTCAGGAAGCTGCCAGCTTGGGCAGGAAAACTGCACTAACCTCAAGCAAAAAAGATAAGGGGACAAGAGACAGCACCCAGGTCCTGAGTTCAAGTCCCAGTATTGGCAAAATAAATATAAAAACACCTGGTTCTCTATGGGTTCTTTATGGAAGGAAAATGGGAATGATACAGTGACTTTTCTGTGTATATTCTCCTTGTTTTTGAATTTTAAACAACATACATACATCATCATCCAACATATTAACTGAAAGTACATTCAAGGAAAAAAACGGTTCAACAGGATAACTATTGGACTTTTATGTACTCTGTACAATATGTCACTAAAAAAAAAAAAATCACATAGCCGGTGCTGGTGGCTCACACCTGTAATCCTATCTATTCAGGAGGCTGAGATCTGAAGATTGCAGTTCAAAGCCAGCCCTGGCAAGAAAGGCCATGAGACTCTTATCACCAATTAAAAACCAGAAACTGGCACTGTGGCTTAAAGTGGTAGAGCACTAGCCTTTAGCAAAAAAGTTTAGGACAATGCTCAGGCCTAGAACAGATCAAAATTTAAAAAAAAAAAAAAAATCACAGCCAGGCACTGGTGGCTCAGGCCTGTAATCCTAGCTACTTAGGAGGCTGAGATCTGAAGATCAGGGTTCAAAGCCAGCCTGGGCAGAAAGTCTGTGAGACTCTTATCTCCAATAAAACCACTAGAAAACCAGAAGTGGTGCTATGGCTCAAGTGGTAGAGCGCTCACCTTGAGCTGAAGAGTGCAGGGATAGCACCCAAGCCCAGAGTTCAAGCCCCATAACCGACACAC
>NW_012269962.1:4695-6804 GCF_000151885.1 Dipodomys ordii
AGTGGCGCTATGGCTCAAGTGGTAGAGCGCTAGCCTTGAGCTGAAGAGCTGAGGGACAGTGCCCAGGCCCAGAGTTCAGGCCCCACAACCGGACCCAAAAAAAAAAAAAGAATGAAGTTCTGAACATGCTACAACATGAATGAAGTGTAAGGATTCAGATACCACCTCCACCACACCTGCCAAGCACAAAGGGACAAATACAGATTGACTCTACTTGTATGAATTATCCAGAACAGGCTAGTTTATAGACAGAAAGTAGCATAGTGCTTCCTAGGGGACAAGGGTTGGAGGGATACAGCTACTGCTTAGTGAGTACAGAGTTCCCACTGAGGGTAATAAGCAAGTTTTGGAAATGGCTAGTGGTGATGGTTACAATATATTTGAATATAGTTGAATATATTTAACACCAGTGAATTGTTTTTTTTTTTTAATTTTCTAGACATGTTTTCCTTTAGTTCTTTTTTGTACAAAGAGGTTTTCATTCAACATGTCAATTTAAGAGTACAATGCATCTTGATCCTTGTCACCCTTCCATCATTCTGGCTCCATGTATCCCAACGCCACCTATCCTTTCAAGTTACACAGATGTACATTGAATGCTATGACTCCATTTGCTCACCCTTCCTCTCTCCATTTGTCTACACACTCTCCCCTTAGGCTCCACTTCCCTCAAACAAAACACGTTTCCACTTCCTGGCATTCATTTTGTCAAACAGTTAATTGTTCAAAGCAGTTACACCATTGGAATTCACCCCAAACACCACTAAGTTACACACTTAACAATGGGCAGAATGGTAAATTTATATTGTATATACTTTAATAAAAGAAATTTAAATAAAGAAAATCTACTTAAGCTTGATGACTGAAGTCTGTGTTAGGATATGCTATAACAGAATGAACACTTGGGGAATATTTTTGCCCTCAAGTGAGTCTGAATCTAATCAAGCCTTTATATAAAATGATATCAGCTTATAGGAAATATACACAAAATCAATCAAATGATATCACAACAAAATAATTAGTCAGGTCCAGAATATGGGGTAAACATCTAATAAAAATTATGGTGGTGCTGAGAAGGTGGCTCAGGGGTAGAGCTCTTGCCTTGCATGCATGAGGCCCTGGGTTCGATTCCTCAGCACCACATTAGCAAAAAGAAAAACGCCGGAAGTGGCGTTATGGCTCAAGTGGTAGAGCGCTAGCCTTGAGCTGAAGAGCTGAGGGACATCGCCCAGGCCCAGAGTTCAGGCGGTAAAGAAGAGAGTAGGAAAAGGCACACACTGGTGGTTCATGCCTCAAGCTACTCAGAAAGTTGAGAGATCTGAGGGTTGTGGTTTGAAGCCAGGCCAGGCAAGGAAGTCTATGAGACTCTTATCTCCAATTAACCACCTAAAAACTGGAAGTGGAGCTGAGGCTCAAGTGGTAGAACAGGGGTGGGGGAGGAAGAGGGAGAAGGAAAGAGGGAGAGGGAGGAGAGTAGGGAACTGTTGTAGAGTAAAAGACTAAGTGCAGAATGGAATGCAATGTATGAACTGTGATCCTGATGCAAACAAGTCAAACATAGAAAGACTATATTCCATACAAACATGGGAATTTGAATAAGGCTCATGTATCAGCAAAAAAGAATTATTGCTGAGTACTGATGGCTCAGGCCTGTATCCTAGCTATGTAAAAGGCTGAAATCTGAGAATCAAGATTCAAACCCAGCCCAGGCAGGTAAGTCCGTAAGACTCTTATCTCCAATTAACCATCAGAAAACTGGAAGTGGAGCTGTGGCTCAAAGTGGTAGCTCCGGGACAGTACACATGCCCTGAGTTCAAACTCCACAACTGAAACCCCCCCCAAAAAAACACATACATGTGTGCATATATATATATACATATATATGTATACATATATATAGTTTTCAAGTATTATAATTGAATGGAAATTATATTTTTTAAAAAGCAAGGACTGAAAATGTAAAATGCTTGCCTAGCATGAATGAGGTTCTGGGTTAACTCCTAGCAAGAAAAGAAGAAAGGAAGAAAGGGAGAAAGGGAGAAAGAAAGAAAGAAAGAAAGAGAGAGAGAGAGAGGGAGGGAGGGAGGGAAGGAAGGAGGGAGGGAGGGA
>NW_012269963.1:0-1056 GCF_000151885.1 Dipodomys ordii
AGCTTCTAGGATAGCAGATATTAAAAATAAGAAGAAGACAATGAGTTATAATAGAATCAAAGTAGTGGTAACAGGAAGCTTTTGAAAATAGTCAAGTCTGGAATATGCAATGAAATCCTTGGACTCTTGCTGACTTTTGTTATTGCATTTGTATTTTTTAGAAAAAGTATTCATATACTTTGGGAGTATTTTTCTGAATATACATAAATCTATATATAACCGGACTCCGGTGGCTCACGCTTGTAATCCTACTCAGGAGCTGAGATCCAAGGATCATGGTTCAAAGCCAGCCCACACAGGAAAATCTGTGAGACTCTGATCTCCAATTAACCACCAGAAAACTGGAAGTGGCGCTGTGGCTCAAGTGGTAGAGGGCTTGGGTTGAGCTGAAGAGCTGAAGGACAGCACCCAGTCCTAAGAGTTCAAGCCCTATGACCAAAAAAAAAAAAAAAACCAAGAAAGAAAAACCAAAAAACTATATATTGTGGACAATTTTATTTTATTGTGAAAATACCATACAAAGGAGTTACAATTATATGGGCAAGACAATGAGTACATTTCTATCCCGCTGTCTCCCCTTCCCCCACCTTCCGCCAGAGATGTAAAGTTCGTTTTTCGACATAAGGACTTGTACATCTCATTGTTGCAATGGGTCCACCTGTATCCCTATTTAAACGATTTGTTTTTGCCCTTCTCCTCCACAAATTATACCAACATCAAATACAGTGAAAACAGGAGTTAAACCGTGGGGGAGGGAAATACAAAGCAACAAAGAAATAATCTTATAAATATGTTAGAAACAATCACATGAAAGAAAAAAAACATTTGAATAATTATCTTGGGGTTCATTTCACCTAATGTCAACTCTTCTGACCTTTTCTGCTTGTCTCAGACATATAATGGTTATTGCAAATAAGGGAAACCATGGGACCTATGTTTCTTTGGGCCTGGCTTGCTTCATTTAATATAATTTTTCCAAGTCTTTCCATTTCCTAACAAATGGGGCAATGTCATTCTTTCTGATGGAGGCATAGAATTCCATTGTGTATATATGCC
>NW_012269963.1:5626-6224 GCF_000151885.1 Dipodomys ordii
AAAAAATGTTTTTCTTTTCTTGGTGCTGTTCCCACAAAACAACAACAACAAAACCTAACCATTGTGTTAGCTCAACAATCCTGAGACCATACAGGAAGTGATACACTCCCCATCAGTGAGGGCAATTTGATGGTACTTCATTTCCTCCTCAAGGATACTCTTTGTAGCCCAATGATGATCATATCCCTCTGTTATGGACCATAAGTGGCTATGGTCTTCTAGATCATAAACTTCACCTCTGAACTTTTAGAAATCCATGTTTTCACAGGGCGCCGATGGCTCACGCTTGTAATCCTAGCTACTCAGGAGGCTGAGGTTTGAGGATCACGGTGAAAGCCAGCCTGGGCAGGAAAGTACGAGAGACTCTTATGTCCAATAAACCACCAGAAAACCGGAAGTGGCACTGTAGCTCAAGTGGTAGAGTGCTGGCCTTGAGCTGAAGAGCTCCCAAGCACCCAAGCCCAAGTTCAAGCCCAGGATTGATAAAAAAGAAAAAAAAAGAAAAAGAAATTCATGTTTTCCCCTTAAGCAAAGAAGCAAATGCTTTGCTAGTTTAACTTGAGAACTGGTTGAATAGACCACTTGTTATTTATGCATA
>NW_012269964.1:0-764 GCF_000151885.1 Dipodomys ordii
GAATGTTTTACAACTTTAGGGTACTGCTTTGCTGGCAGCCTGGAAGATGGCTGCGGGCTTGGGGCAGCCCTACCCAAGTCTTTCTGCCCCCACCGAAATCTAAGCCCTGCAACCTGCCCCTGTTAGCCTGAGGTGAGTAACTCACCCTCTTCAGGTACTCCAGCAGGTTGAGGTACAGCTGGTGGATGTTGTGGCTGGTAGTAATCTTGATGACTGTCTTTTCAATGTTGTTCTCTAGCTGACGGATGACCTGGGGTGGGCTGAAGACTCATTTAGAGTGCTTGGGGAGCAGGCCCAGGGCCTGGAGAGCTCAGATCCTGCCCAGAGGGCATGGGGACCTGGGCTTTCTTCCAAGAGGGCTAATTTTTTTTTTTTGGTGCCAGGCCTGAGGCTTGAACACTGTCCCTGAGCTTTTTTTGCTCAAGGCTAGAGCTCTTTCACTTGAGCTGCAGCTCCAAGTCTAGCTTTTTTTAAATGATTATTTGGAGATAAAAGTCTAAGGGATTTTCCTGCCTGGGCTGGCTTTGAATCATGAACATGATTCTCAGATCTCAGCCTCTAGAGTAGCTAGGATTATAGACTTGAGCCACAGACACCAGTTTAAATGATTAAGTAGTTGTACAAAGGATTCAATTCAACCAGTCAATTTATGACTAGGATGCACTCCTTCCCAAGAAGTCTGGCTTCCCTAATCTTGCTTCTCTGACGGGGCTCTACTCCTCCAATGGGACCAAGTACAGCTCTTGCATAGCCCCGCCCGCTCA
>NW_012269964.1:3119-5252 GCF_000151885.1 Dipodomys ordii
CCTGGAGCCCAGCCTGCCCACTTTCCGCCTGGCTCAGACCCTGGGCTTGGTTCAGTTACTTACCCCACACAGGGTCCACGCCACACCTCTGCCCCGCTTCTTCCCTTAGAGCACTGTGCCCAGGGCTTGGGAGATGTCTGTGCCTCTCAGTCCTGGGGCGGAGGCTGAGGCCAGGGTGGGCAGGGCCGGTGTCTCTGCTCTCCACAGCGTGCACGCCCCAGCTTCTCCCACCATGCACACAGGCTGGCCCCTCCCTACGTCCTCTATGGTCGATCTCCGAGACTGTGTGCTGATCTCGTGTGAGGATACCCGGAAGATTGGATTAGCCACTCCTGTGACCTCATTTAACTTTAATCACCCCTTACAGGTCCTGGGGGCTTAGAGCTTCAGCATAAGAATTTGGGGACACAGCTGGGTACTGGTGGCTCATGGCTTTACTCTGAGCTACTCAGGAGGCTGAGATCTGAGGATCTTGGTTCAAAGCCAGCCCAGGCAGGAAAAGCTGTGAGACTCTTTTTTTGTTGTTGTTGTTGGTCGTGGGGCTTGAACTGTGGACCTGGGCGCTGTCCCTCAGCTCTTCAGCTCAAGGCTGCGCTCTACCACTTGAGCTACAGCACCACTTCCGGTTTTTCTGGTGGTTCATTGGAGGTAAGAGTTTCACAGACTTTCCTGCCCGAGCTGGCTTTGAACCGAGATCCTCAGATCTCAGCCTCCTGAGTAGCTAGGATTACAGGTGTGAGCCACTGGCCCCTGGCTGCTGTGAGACTCTTATCTCCAATAAACCAACAGAAAACTGGAAGTGGCACTGTGGCTCAAGTGGTAGAGCACTCACCTTGAGCTGAAGAGCTGAGGGACAGCGCCCAGGCCTAGAGTTCAAGCCCCACAACCAACAAAGAAAAAAAAGAAGACTCCGGGGACACAGACCACAGTGTATGTAGTGCTGGTCAGGTAGAGTACTCATCTTCCTCTGACTTCTCACACAGTTCCTTTCCCTTTCCAGTCACTTTCTAGTTGTCTGAACTCCAAGCTCATCCCCTGCTCTCCCTCCCAAGCAGGCCTGCCATGGGCGCGGTCTGCTCACTTCCCCAGTTTTGGTGGCCCCCCTGAGGTAGAGCCTACCTGCAGTCCTCCAACTGTAAGGTCTGGTCCTGGATGGTGAGCAGACTCCACCCTCCTCACAGCAGACTCCAACGAGTACTACGTTACCTAGGCAACTGGCACGCCTGGAAGAGGTCACATCTGCATCCACTGAGGTCACTGCTGAATTTGATGTGGCTGCACCTTTCTCCGCTCATACCCTAGATAAGGCCTAGCCCAGGACCAGACGCCCTCTTTCCCCACTCTCTCTCTTGCCCAGCTTTATTTCCCAGGTCTTTCCCAGCCGTGTGGAATGCCAACCTGGCCTGGTCCCAGCAGGTCTACTGAATAAACCTACCCCTTACCTGAATACCATGTGCGTGGTGCTGTTCTTACTCGGCTACCTCTTTTTAAAAACCTAACACCTTTTCCTCAGAATTAGAGCTCCTGAATTTTAGTGGGACACATGGCCGCCCAGAGCAAGGATACCTTCCTGGGTGATCTTACCCGTAGACAGTTCGGCCTAATGTGAACAGAAGTGGTTGGATTCCATGTTTTCCTCCACCCTCCTCCTTCCTATTAAATGGTAGGAAGACATTGGCTGGGGTAACTGCAGTCACCTGGAACCATGATGTGGATTTGGGAATGGGGGCCATTACAGCAGGGAACAGACTGAGAAGTCTGAGTTATTAAGCCCACAACTTCCCACACAACTGCGCTCAGCATTTGGCTTACGGAAGAGCCTAATACCTATTGAGCATCTTGATAACTTATTGTAAAGGAACATGATTAAGTTCTTTAGATGTGGGGCTGCAGGGAGGTGATTAGGATTAGATAAAAGTCATCTGTTAAAACCATGGTTATAGCCAGGCGCTGGTGGCTCACGCCTGTAATCCTAGCTACTCAGGAGGCTGAGATCTGAGGATCACGGTTCAAAGCCAGCCCGGGCAGGAAAGACCATGAGACTCCTATCTCCAATAAACCACCAGAAAACTGGAAGTGGCGCTGTAGCTCAAGTGGTAGAGCGCTCGCCTTGAGCTGAAGAGCTGAGGGACA
>NW_012269965.1:0-3121 GCF_000151885.1 Dipodomys ordii
CCCTTCCTTCCTTCCTTCCTTCCTTCCTTCCTTCCTTCCTTCCTTCCTTCCTTCCTTCCTTCCTATCTCTATCATCTGTCTATATGTCTAATGTGTGCTCCACTTTTCTAGGCACTAATTTTATGTAGTGATATATGGTTCACAAGTGACTTTCTTTCTTTTTTGGGGGGAGGGGGGGTCTGGTCGTGGGGCCTGAACTCTGAACCTGGGTGCTGACCCTCAGCTCTTCAGCTCAAGGCTAGCACTCTACCACTTGAGCCACAGCGCCACTTCCGGCTTTTTTTCTTTTTGCTTATGGGGTGCTGAGGAATCGAACCCAGGGCCTCATGCATTCAAGGCAAGCGCTCTACCACTGAGCCACCTTCCCAGCCCCACAAGTGACTTTCATGCATGTTTTCAGATCCAGTTGTCATCATTATAACGTTACAGGTTGAGACACAAAGATATAGGAATTTGTACATTGACTTCATAAATTGTGAGTACAAATCAAAGTTGTGTGAGAGATCCAAAATGTAGTATTCTAATGGTTGGATTTATTAGCCCAAAGTTATTTGGAGTTAGGCCATAATATTAAATATGAAGTGAGACTGTAATAGGAAATGGACACTATGTACAGAATTTTTAGGAGTTAAAAATGCCTAAGTTGCAAAATCATTGACCACACCACTGATGTCACATTCAGGCCACCAGAATCTCTAATAATTTATGGCACCAAGCATGCTGAGGTGATAGACTTCTTTGGATGGTTGAATAGGGCTTTTTTTTTAAATAAAAAGTATCACTCAGGAAGTTTCAATATTCAAAATTGATGTTCACCTCAGTAATATTGCCAAGTAATTTCAGTTAACATGGATATGAATTGTCTTGTTTGCTAAACAACCATCTTTAGTCTTCTGGAAATCTTGAAGTGCATTTACAAATGTTTAAAATTATCAGAACTATAATAGTTTTGTAATATGAGTCAGGTCCTATTTGGTATTTCTATATGCTTGTGCTATTTAAGATAATTTGATGTATTAGCATGCTATTTACATTTAAAAATATATAATTGACAAAATTACTAAGATACAACTTCATGACAATTAATATCAATTATATTTATAAATGTAATTTATTAGATAAAATGTTTGGGAGTATTTGTTGATCAAAGATAACTGATGCTTTTAAAATGAAATTGAATCTATAAATATAGCTTAAACTATTTGAAATAATTTCATTTCCTATTTGCAAATTGAGGCAGTTGTTAGCAGAAGGCTTTTCAAAAGTGACTTAAGAAAATAGGAGAATTAATACTTGTTCTACTAATAGAAAGATAAGATTTGTAATCTGAACCCAAAGAGAAAAATTGTTTTTAAACTTATTATTTCAATATATTGATTATTAAGTTAAAAGATCCAAGATAAACTTCTCAATGGTCCTTTCAGTGTATAACACTCATGCTCAGATAAGGTAGATTTGCAGAGTTTTTCTCCCAAGGTCACAGCTAATAAGAAGAGACTCAGCAACAACTTACCCAGGTCATTCAGTCGAATCCTGCAATATTCTCAGTACTTCTTTGTAGCACATGTATTATTTTGCCTAAGATTTGGTTATTGATCTGTGTCTTATTTGACTACTTATCTCTCCTCAGTTGCCAACATAGCATCTAACATGGGTAGAGATAGGGGAGACTCAATAAAATGTATCAGATTCAAATGGCTATAGCTTTCAGCAGCCTCAGTGAAAGGACGGCTGGCCTGGGATTTATAGAATGCCATCTTTCTCTGACCCTATTTAGCCTTAAGAGAGGCTGAATTGCAGCCCTGAACCCCAGAGGCTTCTGCTCTGGTGAAGTGGATAGAGATAGATACAGTCATTTGCTGCCTGACTTATTTTAAGATTTAATACTCTGGATATCCTTCCCACTCTTAGGATAAAGACAACATTCTTTCTATGGTCAGGAAGGCCTGAGTCGTCCAGCTCTGCTCACCTCATGTCTGCCTGCTGAGTACACTGGCCTCATTTAATTCCTTGAACATCCACGCTCTTCTTTTGATGCAGTTAGTTCGCCACGTGGGGCACTCACAGAACTCTGAGTCTCTCCTCCATGGCACTTGTCAGCGGGTATAAGTATGCATTTTTAGTTGTAATTATTTAGTATCCTTCTTCTATGGAAACTCCTTAGCTCTGTGCACCTGGCCCTTTTGGTTCACCATTACACTTGGTGCAAAGTAAGGGTGTTATAAATGTAGGGTTTTATTGTTGTCATTAGCACTTAAAACTTAGCTGTTGTTGGGGTGGATAATTGAGTGAATATGTGGGGATCGACTTGCTGGTGATCTCTTAGACTAGTCTGGTCTCCACTCAGCCAGGAAGGATTGTAGATGAAATCTTATCAGACAGTTAGGGGACATGATGTCTATGATTCCTTCCAGGCCAGTGAGCCTTTTGCTTCAGAAAGGCTGTTTGTCATTTTGTGTTAGCTACTGCTTTAATCATTCCCATGGGGAATTCTGGCTGTGTATGTGCATGTATAAATGTGTGTGTGTGTGTGTGTGTGTGTGTGCCCACGCACATGCGCGCATTTGTGTGTGTGTGTGAGAGAGAGAGAGAGAGGGGGAAAAAGAGAGAGAGGAGAGGAAGAGAGAGGAGGAGGGGAGAGGAGGATGGGCGAAGGAAGAAAAGAGTGGAGAGGAACGGGGAGGTGGAAGAGCACATTCCTATGCAAGGTGATGGGAAATGACCCAGGGAGGACTCTGCACAAAACCTTGGTTTCCCCATTTGCCTCACTGAAGCCAGGGAGGTCTTATTTGGTTAGGAACAGGGTCAGCAGAAAATTGTCAAGCCCCTGAACATCAATGAGTTTTGCATTTCCAAACGATGGGTTTATGATTAAGCTCCAATAACTCAAAGGCACCATCCGTGAAGAATGCCACTTTTAACTAGCAATTCTTGTTCTCTTTAATCTCTTCCCTCCCTTTACTTTTAAAATCTGTGTCTCCAAATTCCTCAAACCACAAACATGAGTGGAAGGATGGGGGGATGAAATTTTCTGATGACACAGAGACACCCATGATGGTGAACCCATCAGGTAAAGAGAGGGAGAGGAAGAGAGAGAGAGAGAGAGAGAGAGAGAGAGAGA
>NW_012269965.1:3171-7342 GCF_000151885.1 Dipodomys ordii
ATTCCATTGTGTATATATACCGCATTTTCTTGATCCATTCATCTACTGAGGGGCATCTGGGTTGGTTCCATATCTTAGCTATGGTAAATAATGCTGTAATAAACATAGTTGTGCTGGTAGCTTTAGTATGGTCTTGTTTGTAATCACTTGGGTAAATGCCCAAAAGTGGGATTACTGGGTCTAGGGGATCTCTATGTGGAGTCTTTTGAGGAATCTCCATACTAACTTTTCAAAGTGGTTGAACAAGTTTACACTCCCACTCTAAGCTTCCTATTTTCCATATCCCTTTTTCTTTCTCTTGATGGTGTCCTAGAAGGCTCTTGTGGTCTGATAAGTCAGAAAGTTTTGTTTATAAACATTGTTGGCTCTTAGGTAGCTGGCATATCTACTCTGTAATTTTGGATAAATTAATCTTTATCAGAGCTCTTCTATCTTCTTCAGCCTTAGTAGATCCAGTTGGATATGGTGCAGGTCTTGGAATCCTGATTAACAATGACAAATAAGAGGGTAGTGAAAGAAGGGGTCATCCATAGTTGGAAAGACATGAGCTCTTGTCATGCAAAGTATGGGTTCTCTTTTGAAAGGTGAGCAGCAAAGCTTTCATTTTCTGTTTGTCCCAGCAGAGGCTCTGGACCTGTGCTACAGAATTCTAATTCCAGGAGTGACAGGCAGATGACAAGTGCAGGAGAAAAGGCTCAGATGGCTCATAGGCCTGCAGGTTCTAAAACAACCTTAGTGGGTTTTTTTCCCTCCTAAATTGAAATGAGAAGAACAGTCTGGATATTCATTTTTCTTTACATTACCTATTCCTTTATGCTTAAAAAGTTCTTGCTTTGCTTTGTTTTATGGTAGTGAGGCCTACATCTTCCTCTACATGCACACACTCCAGATAGAATGTCCTAACTGATGACTCAGAGTCATTAATAACATGACCACTTGTGTAGCCCAATGATTAGACAGCCACAAGCCAAGAGTATGTTATATTGAAGTGGTGCTGGGTGGGAAGCACTCTCCCCAGAGACTGGGGCAGGGCATGACTTGCCAGGGGAGGGTGTGCAGAATGTTTAGACTGTGACTCATGAAGGTCTTAGATGAATAAATAGCCCTCTTTCTGCTGTGACTGTTGACAGGGCTGGTGACAGCTTACCTTCTCTGTTGCCAAGGAGAAACGGAGTGATTTTTGACAAGTTCAACTTTCCTAACCAGGCTGGCCCTTGAGCAAGACCACCAAGAATGAAGACCTGACCAAAAGCAATGGCTGACAAAAGGGAACAGGGATTCAAAGGAGTGAATCTCTCCTGTCTGCCTGGAAAAAGCTATTGTTGAGAAGAGAAGAAACATTTTATGCTTCCAGGATTGAGAGAACATTCTTTTGTATCTTTGTGTGGATAGTTGTAAAAAAGGCTTAGAGCTACACAATTCTGGTAGGAAAATCCGTCCTCTTGGGAAACATCTATATAATCTATGATTTATTTGGCTACTAGAAACAAAAAAATCCCTAATAGTGGACTGAGTCATGAAGAGGTTAATGGCATGTAACAGAAAGTCTGGAGACAATCTAAACTGAGAACAGCAGCTCACCAGTGTCATTGGGTTGTTAAACATTTTTCTATTCTCCATATTTATGCGTCTTAAATTCTGCTGGTTGCCCATAGGTGCAAGATACCTACCACATCTCCAGAGAGCATAATCACATTCAAAAATAGAAAGGGGATGTAGAGTTGCAAAGCAACTCTGTCTTGGAATGATGGGTGGTATCATTTCCTTATTGAAGGAACTAAAGTGTCCTAGTAGCCCTCCCAATGAACTTTCTCTTACATCTATGGCTTTGTCTTATATCTTATACATGCAGGCCTCCATCCATCAGAATATTGTTGGTCAGAACTGGGTCAAAGGCCAAAGGCCATCTTAGCTGCAAGGAAGCCTGTGACAGTGAGTGTCTGGTAAAATGTTAATGAACTAGCCATGATTTACCTAGACTAATTATGATCTAGTTCCCCTAGGGCTAAACACCTTGCATTCTTGAATAGGATGAGGTTCTGTTAGTGAAAAAGAAAGTTGTTGTGGGCTAGGGGATGTTTTCTTGTAGGAACTCTTGGAAAGCTAATTCAACAGTTCACGGTAGAGACACATCTTTAATATAGAAATAAAGGGAACAAGAGAGAGAGAGAAAGGTGGAATGTTTAGGATTCCCAAGGTAGAGAAGTTATCAGGAATGTTCTGAATTCCAAAAGCCATCAGTGGCTGCTAGTAGAAGTTTGAACACACACACACACACAGATGTCATATAATATGCTGTTTGCTGTACTTACACTTCAAGGCCCAGGTCCACTGTATTTGTTTTGCAAACCAGACATAGTTGATGGTTCTTTCTCCTTGCTCCTGTTGCATTTAGCATACACTTTGATTATATGAGTCACTACACTGAATTCTGAATCAGCAGATATTTATTGTGTCTGAATACTATCATGACCTATGCTTATTTGGTGTTTTTCTGTGTCAGCTTATGGGAGATCTTCCATGGCTTCTAAACTTTTGTCATCAGGTAATGAACACTGAAGGGAAATAAACTCAGCTAATTTTACACTTAACTCACCAGCCCCCTGGTGCCCAGTCTGGATGATGTCTCTAGTTTTATCCCTTTTCACAACCTCCTTTGAACCCTATGTTCATCCATTCTCAACACATAGAAGTCATCCATTTCCTCTCTCTACTCTTTTGCATTGCCATTCTTCCATATAAGATGGTCTTTCCCTCTGGTGCCTGGCCAACTGTCACTTGCTTTTAGATCTCCCTGGCAGCTGGATTGCATGAGGTGGTCTTTCTCTGAGATCTTTCCCATACTATTTATCTTAATTTTGGGTTAATCACCTTTCAAAGTCCATTTTGCCATGTAAATGAATATGTTCTATATACTACTAGAAGTTAGAAAGTGGATAAAGTTTGGGGCATCATTATTCTCTCTACCACAGGGAAAAGAAGGTGGGAGTGTAGCAGCTTTTCTCTTTGGCTTTCAAGTATAGATAACCTTTATCCTCACAATGGTCCTTAGATCTGTGGAGCTGAATTTAAAGACGTTAGTAGCTTCTTAGTTGTATGACTTTGAAATGTGGTTGATCTTTTCATCCCTCTACTTCCCCAGTTGTAAAATGGGGGCTACTGAACCCAGCTCTATCAACTCAATAGTGTTGTGCTGAGGTTATGGAAAATAATCTATGAGAACTACTTCAGTATATGGTACATGGTAATTGTTCAGCAAATGTTGGTTATTTTTATTATTAGATGCCCCGAGGCTCATTTCCATTCTAATACCTGGCTCTGTCATTCTAATTTAAAACAGATCACCAGAAGATGAAATTAGAACTGTGTTTTTTCTGGGTCAGTCAGTATCCTAATGATTATTTTTAAAGTTTCAGTTATTTTGCTTAAAAACCAGACTATAATTCTGCGTAGAGGGTTAATAGCCTTTGTTGTTGTTGTTGTTGTACTTTTGAGCATCTGCAGAAAGTGTGGAATATGGCAGGTAAAGAACCAAGAGGCTGTGTGGTAGCAGTGGTCTGCTTGCAGAGGAAGGCAATGTGCAGGCCCTGGTGTTTATTTAGGAACACATAAAAAGGTCTGAGGCTATGGCTGTGAGACAGTTTATGAAACAAACACTCAGGAAGTTTACCAAATATTAGACTTGAATTTTATAGCTTCTGAAAGAAGGACTGTATTCCAGATGGCAATAAAAAAATCCAGCCTTCTAAAGGTAAATAGCCCTCATGTCACATTTGGAGAAACAAATCCACAGAAATGTTCTTGGGAGGGGCCATTCTTCCTCATAAGATAAAGGCCTTCTTGCTCTTGGAGAGCTCTAAGTTAGAGCCAACCAGAGCAGGGAGTGGAAGCGTAAGCAGAACCTGTAAGTGTAAGCCTCCTTTATGATTCAAGCATACTCCTAGGGGATTCTTCCCTAATATGGAAATATTGGGGAATATATATATATATATGGAAAATATGGGGAAACATTATTCATAAAAATGCAGAATACTCCCCTGCTTTCACTATATTTGATGTCAGTATAACTTGTGGAGGAGATGGGGAAAAACCATTTGTTTAAGGATACAGGTAGACCTGTTGCAACAATGAGAAGTACAAGTTGTCATGTCCAAAACGAGCTTTACAACGT
>NW_012269966.1:0-1777 GCF_000151885.1 Dipodomys ordii
AAAAGCCGGAAGTGGCGCTGTGGCTCAAGTGGTAGAGTGCTAGCCTTGAGCTGAAGAGCTGAGGGACAGTGCCCAGGCCCAGAGTTCAGGCCCCGCTACCGGACCCCAAAAAATAAAAATAATATCTAACCCACTTGGATTATCATACTACAGTAAAGATTATAAAATTCATCTGGGTATTGGTGGCTCATACCTATAATCCTAGCCACTCAGGAGGCTGAGATCTGAGGATTGTGGTTCAAAGCCAGCTGAGGCAGAAAAGTCCCAGTAAGACTCTTACCTCTAATTATCCACTCAAAAAACAAAACAAAACAAAAACTGGGCATGGTGCTCTAGCTCACAGTGGAAGAGTGCTAGCCTTAAGCAAAAAAAGCTCAGAGGTAGCACCCAGGCCTTGAGTTCAAGCTCCACAACTGCTAAATAAATAAAATTATAAAATTTAATGAGAATGTAGACTAGTTTATAAGGTTTTCTACAAACATATATCAATATCATGTGAACTGTGGCTCAGACAGTATGAGTGAAAAGCCTTTCTACCAGACAATTTACTTCATGAAGTCAAGGATTATGTCATGGCTACACCTCCAAAGCTTGCTATATTCTTTTTTTTTAATACTTTTTTATTGTAAAGGTACTGTACAGAGGGGTTACAGTTACATGAGTAAGGTAATGAGTACATTTCCTGTCAAGTATTGCTATCCCCTCCTTTGTTTTCCCCTACTATCCCTTCTCTCCCCACCTCACCAGGCATATTCTTTTAATAAAGACTAAAGCAATGATTTCAAAGTGAAAAGAGAATCACTGACATTCCCCAAATCAGTAAATCTCCAAGTTTTAGTTTCCTCATTTGTAAAGAAAATGCTATTCACCTTAAAAAGTTACTATGAGAATTAAAGAGAAGTATAATGTCTACAGAATGTAACAAGGTGGATATCCTCTTTTTACTTCTTTCTCCTAAATCAGGTCTAATTGAGGACTTGCTTGTGAAAAAGATAAATATAAGTTAACAATAATAGGTATTGATTCAAGTTTTTCTAGGGAAAAAGAGCATTACACTATCATCTGCCACTTAATGTCAATAAAATTTAATACATTAACAAAATAATCACTTAAATATTTTTTTTGCGGGGGGGGGGGATGCTTGAACTCGGGGCTTGAGCACTGTCCCTGAGCTTCTTTTGCTCAAGGCTAGCACTCTACCACTTTGAGCTACAGTGACACTTCTGGCTTCTTCTGTTTATATGATAATGAGGAATGGAACACAGGGCTTCATGCATGCTACACAAGCACTCTATCACTAAGCCACATTCCCAGCTCAATATTCTTATTTTTTAAAGCTAGTGAACTAACTAGGAGAAAGTGAATGAAGGGGTGACCTTGTCCAGAAAGAAATATACTCTTTAACTGATTTATGTAACTGTAACCCCTCTGTACATCACCTTTATAATAACAATACTTTTTTATATAAAATAGACCCTTTAATCACTCCCATTGAATATAAGAGCCTTCTCTGAAAGAAATGCTTATTTATACTATCTAGCTATGACAGCTGTGCTAATGGATTTTAAAATGACTTAAGCATCTAAACTATATCAGAAAAATTACATTCAAGCCAGGTGCTGGTGGCTCATGCCTGTAATCCTAGCTACTCAGGAGACTGAGATCTGAGGATCCCAGTTCAAAGCCAGCCTAGGCAGGAAAGTCCATGAGACTCTTTTTTTTTTTTTTTGTCGGTCGTGGGACTTGAACTCTGGGCCTGGGCGCTGTCCCTCAGCTC
>NW_012269966.1:14697-15898 GCF_000151885.1 Dipodomys ordii
AACTGAATAAACCAGACAAAACCAAAAACAGCAACAAAGAAAAAAAAAAAACCTCTTATTTTCATTTCCTAGCATTCATTAAGATTTTTTTTTTTTTTTTTTTGTCGGTTATGGTGCTGGAACTCTGGGCCTGGGCGCTGTCTATCAGCTCTTTGGCTCAAGGCTAGTGCTCTACCACTTGAGCCACAGTGCCACTTCTGATTTTCTGGTGGTTTATTGGAGATAAGAGTCTTCAGACTTTGTTGCCCAAGCTGGCTTTGAACTGCAATCCTCAGATCTCAGCCTCCTGAGTATCTAGGATTACAGGCATGAGCTACCAGTGCCTGGCTAAGATAAATATTATTTTCCATGATCAGATGCTTATAGGCATTGCTTCTTTGTGTTCCTCTCCTAAGAGTATAAATATTTTTAAGCTCTTCATTTGGGTTCCCATGATCTCTTTTAAAAATTCTTACTCTGGGGCTGGGAAGGTGGCTCAGTGGTAGAGCACTTGCCTTGCATGCTCGAGGCCCTGGGTTCGATTCCTCAGCACCACCTAAGAAAAAAGCCGGAAGTGGTGCTGTGGCTCAAGTGGTAGAGCGCTAGCCTTGAGCTGAAGAGCTGAGGGACAGCGCCCAGGCCCAGAGTTCAGGCCCCACGACTGGACCCAAAAAAAAAAAATTCTTACTCTGCTGGATAGTAACTGAAGTTTTTATCTGGCTCCTAGGCCCATATCTCCTGCCTAAATTCCTTACAAGATATGAAACTAAAATTGACATATAGCACCATGGTAGAGCACGTGCTATCATGTACTAGGCCCTTGGTTTGATTCCTAGCATGGCAAACAGAAGAAACAAAAGGTGTTTTGTTCTGTTCTGTTCTGTTTTTGTTTTGTGGGTCCTATACACTGTCCCTGGGCTCCTTCTGCTCAAGGCTAGCACTCTACTACTTGAGCCACATTGCCATTTCCAGCTTTTTCTGTGATTAATTGGAGATAAGAGTCTCACAGACTTTTCTGTCTGGGCTGGCTTTGAATTGCAATCGTCAGATCTCAGCCTCCTGATTAGCTAGGATTACTGGTGTGAGCCACTGGTGCCCAGTGAAAAGATGAATTTTTGAATGCTACTCAGTCTCCAAAAGAGATATGCTACCATTATTACCATTATTTGCAGTTGCCAAACAAACAACATATATTGTTCCATAAACTTTTTTTTTTTTTTTT
>NW_012269967.1:0-2711 GCF_000151885.1 Dipodomys ordii
AAAAAAAAAAAAAAACTACGAAAGAGTCAAAAAGCTTTAAAAAGTAACAGTGGATACTCTGCACAAATATCTACTCCTGGGAGCTTCTGAGGTACTGATCCTATTTTTTATATGGGTGCTGGCTACACAGTGTATTTGTTTCAAATTTTAACAAACTGAACACTTAAGTGTATGTGTGCACTCCTGTTTATAAGTTCAAAAAATATTAAAACTGAGCTGGGTACCAGTAGCTTGTATCTGTGAAGCTGAGATCCAGAAGATAGCAGTTCAAAGCCAGCCTAGAGAGAAATGTCTATGAGATTCTGTCTCCTATATTACCAGCACCAGTTGAGTATGCCAAGCTACATGATCTCAAGATTCTAATATTGTCAAAAAATTAAAAATAGACAGATCTGGGTTCAAACCCAACCCAGGCAGAAAAGTCAGTGAGACTATCTCCAATTAACCAGCAAAATGCCAGACTAGAGGGTGTTGTCCAAGTGGTTGAGCATGAGCTATAAGCAACAAAGCCAAACAAGAGCTTGAGGCCCTGAGTTTAAGCATCAGTATCAACACAAAACAAAATACATGACTTGCTTGCTGCTGACTACAGGTTTCACTAATAAGTAAACTACTTTAAAATACTTTAACCAGGTACTGGTGGCTCACACCTGTCATCCTAGCTAATACTTAGGAGACTGGGATCTGAGGATCACGGTTCAAAGCCAGCCCAGGCAAAGAAAGTCCATAAGACTCTTATCTCCAATTAACTACCAGAAAGCTGGAAGTGGCGCTGTGGCTCAAGTGGTAGAATGCTTGTTTTGAGCTGAACAGCTCAGGGACAGTGCCCAGGCCCAGAGTTCAAGTCACACAACTGGAAAAAACAAAAAAACTTTTAAATCAGTTTAAAGATTGTAATAATCTTTAAGACCAAATAAGCAAACGTGTAACAGTTTTCCACAGCTGTTTTCAAATTCAGTTTTCAACTCTGCCTCATGGTCATTTGCCAGTGCTATAGAAGATTCTCTCTCTCTCACACACAATATACACTTCCACTTCCCCACAGAAAGCATCTCCAAGGAAAGGATGCTATCCTCAACGCTGCTTCCCAGGCCTTGGCACTCGGCAGATGTGGCAGACAGACTACACACACAGCGGCCCCCAACGGCCCAGACTTGGTGATTGACACCCTGCCCTGAGCACAGACCTCAGACTTGCTTCCAGTGAGGGGACAGCCACACAACACAAGCGCCCATCCTGTGCATGTCCTGCCCTCACTGACTCTGATGACATAAGCCACTGTGAACACTGCCGCTGTAAAACAGATCCTCTGGAAACAGACCCACCACAACCGACCCTTCAGATGCTAATCCAACCCTGCTGAACAAGCTGCCTGCAGCCTCCCCAATCCCTATGTTACAATCAGTCATCTCCACTGCTGACCCATGGAAGCCATGAAGTACTAAATGGTGCACTGTTCCCTGTACCAAGCTCCGGATGCTTGGTTATACAATGAAATGAAGATGGAGCACGTGTTGGGCAGTGCCAGCTAAATGACCTAATAGCCTCAAACTTTGACATGGTCTGAGTGGTCACAATATATGACAAGAAAACTTAGCCTGAAACAGACATGCAAGGACAGGACACCTGGACACGCACAGCCCTCAGACACGTTGCTCTTAAAAAACCTAGAAGCCCAGGCCCAGGGATCAAACAGTGGGATGTGGTGGCACGTACCTACAATCCCAGAATGCTGAAGGATGAGACAGAAGAATCCTCAGTTTAAGACCAGCTTGGGCTAGACAGTGGGTGGCACCGTCTCAAGGAACAATAAATAAAAGAAAAAACAACAACAAAACAAAAAGAAAACATTTCTCCAGGAATCCTTTCTCCCTTTGCATTTTGCTCCACTCTGAGGGCCATGTTATTATGAATCACTCCTATGACACATTTTTTTTTAAAGGCAAGAGTCAAGCCAGGTGCAGCACAATCCTGGCTCCTCGGAGGCTGAGTTCATGGGATCACAGTTCAAGGTCACTCTGCAAAAAATGCACCAGACCCCATCTCAACTTAAGAAAAAAAGCTGGTAGGGAGCTGGTGGCTCATGCCTGTAATCCTACCTACTCAGAAGGCTGAGATCTGAGGATTGTAGTTCAAAACCAGCCCGGGCAGGAAAGCTTCTGTAAGACTTTTATCTCCAATAAACCACCAGAAAACTGGAAATGGCACTATGGCTCAAGTGGTAGAGTGCTACCTTGAGCTGATGAGCTGAGGCACAGAGCCCAGGCGAGTTCAAGGCCCATGACCGACAAAAAGTTTTTTTTTTTTTTTACTCCAAAACTAAAATAAAAAAAATTTACATCTATCTATCTGTATACCAAAAAAAAAAGAGTTTTTAGTAGTTGCTTTTGTGGAGTGAAGATACAGAAGATGTTTAGAGGTTGGAGTAGGGAAGTCACATTTTTAAATTTTTTTATTGTAAAGATACTATACAGAGGGTTACAGTTACATGAGCGACAAAAAGTTTTTAAAAAAGAAAAGAAAAAAAGCTGAGTACAGCAGTGCACATGTGTCATCCTAGCTACATAGCAAGTTTAATGAGACTCTATTAAAAAACTAAAGCCACAAGGGCTGGGTGTGGAGCTCAAGTGGTTATTAGAGTGCCTGCCAGGCAAGTTTAAGGGCCTGAATTCAACTCCCACTAACACACACACACACACACACACACACAC
>NW_012269967.1:4801-9294 GCF_000151885.1 Dipodomys ordii
TTTTTTTTTTTCCTGCTTATGTGGTGCTGAGGAATCGAACCCAGGGCCTCATGCATGCAAGGCAAGCACTCTACCACTGAGCCACCTTCTCAGCCCACTCTGTGGGTTTCTAAAGAAAGCAAATCCCTAGATTGTAAGCTGGACAATAACAGCACTGGTCCATACTAAGTGCTCACACTTAGCAGAGGAACAGACACACAAAGCGCCTTTGTGGTTAGTCCACAGCCATTAGTCGGTGACCAGTGTGGGCCTGGTCTAGGTGGGCCAGATGGGGTGTCACAGGCCAGCCTGCGACTCTCCACCTCTGGGCTCCAGATGAGTCAAAAGGTGTCATGTACATAGGACATACTTGAGAGCCTGGCACACACTACTATGCCTTAAATGCTTGCCACTTATATATGTGAAAAATGAAAAACAAAACAGTCCAAAGCCCAGGAACCATTTAATTTAAATCACTGAAATGGCATTCGTCCCTCTCAAGTTCCAATCTATGAGCTCATCATTAGCAGAGAGAGCTCAAAGGTTCAGCCTGCTAGACAAGTATCAGAAAATCTACATGAATCCTGGAAATGGCCCAGACCGGATGGACTGCCATCACCTACCTGGATCTCACACGCGACCACGAGGTTATGGATGTAATAGAAAGCCTCCTCGACGCTCTCTCCAACTGACACGAGCCCGTGATTCCGGAGAATAAGAACCTGGGGGGAAAGTGCAGCTCTGTGGATCTAGGCGAGAAGACGGATACTCCCCGTGCTCCTCCTCTATTATTGAACTCCTGATGAGATGCCCACTGACCTTGCTTTTAGGCCCGAGATTTTTCTGAATCAAGACTTTTTCCTCCTCATCAACCAGAATGCCGTGGTAGTCATGATAAGCCACTTCTCCAAGAGAGAGCGCCTCCGGGGAGATGGGCAAGAGCCCACACTTCATCGCGGACACCTAGAGACCATGGCAAGACCAGGTGGGAAGAAAAGCCAGAGCTAAGCTGAAACGCTCCAGGCGAGCGCGCTACCACTGGAATCACAGCGCCACTTCTGTTTTTCTTCTGCTTATGTGGTGCTGAGGAATCTCATGCTTGCAAGGCAAGCACTCTACCACTGAGCCAGCTTCCCAGCCCCAAGCTGAAACTCTTAACACGCAAGTGCCTCACTCACAGAGATACAAGAGGTGATATTCTATTTTGTTATCTTCATGGAAATAATGAACCGATAAACTTTTGGAGCCCCATCAATACCTGGAAGAGCATAGGAGAAAATCCACATCAGAGACTTTCCACTGCCTGTGGATTCTGTGCAAGGCGGGCACAGGGAGTGTGGCCAGGCGCACAGGCGCATGACAGGTCCTGTACGCCAACACCGTCTCCAAGGACAACTGCACATGCTGCAAGACTAGTGCACTTTTCTCTTAGGTTGTATTTAAGAACATAAAAACTAGATTAAATTTAAAATTTTGAGGACAATTATACTTGATGATTTTTCTACATTTGTTTAAGTGAATCTTCAAGTAAAAAAAAAATCTAAGTGTTTATTTTATTTCTGAAAAGTCTCCTTAAATACCCCATGTTGGCCTTAAGATATGATAATTTTGAAGATCTTGTACAGACTGCAGCTTTCGGTTTCTAGACTCATGATTCAAATATTTCCGATGGGAACAATTCCAGAGAAAACTTAATTTAAGGGGCTGGGAAGGTGGCTCAGTGGTAGAGCGCTTGCCTTGCATGCCTAAGACCCTGGGTTCCATTCCTCAGCACCACATAAGCAGGGAAAAAAGGCCGGAAGTGGTGCTGTGGCTCAAGTGGTAAAGGGCTAGCCTTGAGCTGAAGAGCTGAGGCCCAGAGTTCAAGCACCACGAGCGGACCCAAAAAAAAGATTCAAAAAAAAAAAAGAAAAGTTAATTTAAAAACATAATACCACATTTAATTCCTTTCCTCCTATCAGCTCTCATACAAGAAATTTCCTAGCTGGAGGTGACAGTGGCTGTGGTCCCAACATTTAGGAGGATGAGCCTGAGGACTATTGAGTTGAAGGCCAGCTTGGAATACACAGCGGGAGCCCATCTTACCAAAGAACAGGAAAGAAAAAGGAATTTCCTCATCAAGCTCAAGCACAAACTTATTTTGCACTGTTTGTGAAGTACTAGGACCTTCCAGGCAGGTCTTTGTGCGTGCAGCGAGCATTCCCTCACTAAGCTACACACCCAGGCCTGACAACCTTTTTCCTTTTGTCTTAGAGCTGGTCACCATGTGTCCCAGGCTGTCTGGAACTGGTAATCCCCATGCCTCTCCCACTTTAAACTACCACGCCTGGCCCTGACAGCAAACACTGCAGGGTAGCTGTTGAAAACAGCTTAAAACTCTACAGCCCCACGTCAGTGGCTCACGCCTGTAATCCTAGCTAGTCAAGAGGCTGAGATCTGAGGATCACGGTTCAAAGCCAGCCCAGACAGGAAAGTCTGTGAGGTTCTTATCCACAATTAACCAGCAGAAAACTGGAAGTGGCGCTGTGGCTCAAGTAGTAGAGCACTAGCCTTGAGCTGAAAAGCTCAGAGACAATGTTTTATAGATCCAGAGTTCAAGTCCCATGACCAACAAAAAAAACAAGGAAAAAAAAAAAAAGGAAAGGAAATCTACAGATACTTTAGTGGTTGGAAAGCATTTTTGGGGAAAAAATGACATCATCCAAAGAATGACATATCTGATAACATTCTTCTGTCAATATCAAAACCATATGTTCAGCCAGGGGTGGTGGTCCATGACTGTAATCCCAACATTCAGAAAGCTGAAGTTGTAGGAGAGAACTTGTCTTTAAAATAATATTAAACTCAGGCTCGGAAGGTGGCTCAGTGGTAGAGCGCTTGCCTTGCATACCTGAGGCCCTGGGTTCTAATCCTCAGCACCATATAAGCAGAAAAAGCAGGAAGTGGCGCTGTGGCTCAAGTGGTAGAGCGCTAGCCTTGAGCTGAAGAGCTGAGGGAGAGCGCCCAGGCCCAGGGTTCAGGCCCCAGAACCGACAAAAATGAAAAAAAATAATATTTTAAAGGTATGTTTAAAAGTGAAATAAATAAACCAGAGCTAACATTCACCTAAACACTCCAGGCAGCTCTCCGTGTGTGGTGGTGGTGCACACAGCCCCAGCTCCTCAGGAGGCTCAGGTGAGAGGATCACTCGAGCCTAGAAGCTGAAAGCCAGTCTGGCAACAGACCAAATCTCCCAAGATGAACAAAAACCAACTCATCCAGACAGATGAAAATACATTCCTAGTGAGTGAGGACACACACTAGCATGCGCCACACACAGCCCTCCGTGCTGGGGACGAGTCCCAGGTCCTTGTGCATGTTGGGTGAGCACTCTACCACTCCGCCTCAGGGCCCCCAATGTTCTTACAGTAAAAATGGTGATAAAAAGCATAGTTCTAGAACACTCCTTCCCTCTGAACAGACCACGGCACATGCACGTGCCCCTTCTTAGGACAGCTTACTTGTACCAGAAGAGAGAACTTGCAGGATAACCCAAGTAGGCTCTGGGAGCATCTAGCTGTGGCAGCCAGGTCTCCTGACAGCCACACCAACTATGTCTCTGCCCAATCGTGATCCAGGTCAAGTCCTACTGGCTCTGGATAGAACACTGGGGGGCAGCTGGGTAGGATGGTCTCCCTCACCCCTAGCTGGTCAACATGCATCGTCTAGACGCTTCCCTGTGTGTCCAGCATCATCTACCCAACACTTGTCCTGTTCCTGCTGTCTCAGTCCCTGTTTGCTGCTGTCATTCCGCAACCCTTTATGATTCTCTGATTGTTAAGTCTAATGGACATGGTCAGATGTACTATAGCTTTTACAGAAATTAGGTAACAAGTGATTTCCTTAAGAGAAAAAGAGCTGGGAAGACAAAGTGTGTTTGCCTAGCATATGATGCTAGCACATGAAGCCCTGGTTTCAGTTCCTCAGAACCACATAAATAGAAAAAGCTAGAAGTGGTGCTGTGGCTCAAGTGGGAGAGTGCTAGCAACAAAGAAGCTCAGGGACAGTGCCCAGGCCCTGAGTTCAAGCCCCAGAACTGGCCCAAAAAAAAAAAGTTATTTCAAGAAAGTCAGTGCTCCTCTCTGCTCTGCTCTTTTCTAGCTCTTTCTCAGCTCTTTCCTTCTCTTCTCTTTTTCTAGCTCTCTTCTCTTTCTCAGCCCTCTCTTTCCCAGCTCTCTCTCTTTCCCAGGCCTTTCCCAGCCACGTGGAGGGCCAACATGGCCTGGTGCCAGCCAGAATGATGAATAAACCTACCCCTTACCTGGAAAAAAAAAGAAAGAAAGAAAGTCAGTGCCAGGTGCTGGTGGGTCATGCCTGTAATCCTACTCAGGATCCTATTGAGGATCTCGGTTCAAAGCCAACCTGGCCAGGAAAGTCCATGAGACTGTTATCGCCAATTAACCACCAGAAAACCAGAAGTGGAACTGTGGCTTAAAGTGGTAGAGTGCTAGACTTGAGGAAAAAAAAAAAAAAAA
>NW_012269968.1:0-3007 GCF_000151885.1 Dipodomys ordii
CTCAAGTGGTAGAGCACTCGCCTTGAGCTGAAGAGCTGAGGGACAGCGCCCAGGCCCAGAGTTCAAGCCCCACGACCGACAAAAAAAAAAATAGTGAGTCTAACTTTAAAGGGGGCAAATGACAATGTTGTTGCCAATAATAAAACTTGGATTTTTCAGGTAAAAAAAATAAACCAGGAAAATTTATATCCAGTGTAGAGAACATTGCAGCTTCCCAACGCTTAAACTTTTCTGATGGGGGTCAGTTACTATTAATAAATGTGATTTTTCAATATTGTTTATAAAATGTACAACTAAGTGAACAATATTTTCCAAATGACCAATGAAGGAAACCACAAAATCATTTATGGCTAGACACTAGCCATGCCTGCTACCCTAGCTTTTTAGAAGGCTGAGATCTGAGGATCCTGGGATCTGAGGATCCAGCCTGGGCAGGAAAGTCTGTAAAGCTTATCTCCAATTAATCACCAAAAAAAAAGCCAGAAGTGAAGCTGTGGCTCAAGTGTAGAGCACTGGCCTTGAGCAAAAGCTCAAGGATAACACAGAGACCCTGAGTTCAAGCCCAGCACCAGCAGAAAAAGAAGGAAAAAAAAAACACTATGGGTAAAAATAGATATGAAAATACAAACATGCCAATGGATTTTAATAACACACTTCAAAAAGCCCTTGATATAGTTTCAGATTCCACATTGAAAATAACCTTTTTTGTTTTGGTGTGCTGGTACTGAGTCTTGAACTTAGGGCCTTGCAGTCTTGCTTAGCTTTTTCACTCAAAGCAGGTATTCTGCCCCTTGAGCCATACCTACTTCCACTTTTTGCTGGTTAATTAGAGGTGAGAGTCTCTTGAATTTGATTTTGAATCGAGATTTTCAGATCTCAATTCCTTGAGCAGCAAGGATTACAGGCATGTGCTATTGCCCAGCACAAATGACCTTTAGAATACTACCTTTCATTGGGCTTTGGTACAATATCAAAGAAATATATCCACAGTTATGTGAAAACCCTCCTCATCTGTCCAGTTACATGTTTATGTGAAGCTGGATTTTCTACATATACTTCCATCAGCACATTTCCCAAGAGGAGCAAATATTAGAGTTTAGCTGTCTTCTATTCAGATATGCAAGAGATTTGTACACATGTACAAATACATCAGTTGTCTCAATAAATGTGTTGTACAAAAATTACTTTCATTTAAAATGTTATTAACACTTTATAGTATTATGGTTAGTGTGTGTGTGTGTGTGTGTGTGTGTGTGTGTGTGTGTGGTGTGTGTGTGTGCCAATACTGAGACTTGAACTCTGTGCCCCAAGCACTGTCCTGATTAGTATTTCTGCTCAAGGCGAACACTTTACCACTGAGCCCCAGTTCCACTACAGACTTTTGCTGGCTAATTGGGAATAAGAGTCTCACAGACTTTTCTGCCCAGCCTGGCTCCAAACAGCGATTCTCAGCTCTTGCTTTCTGAGTAGCTAGGATTACTGTCTTAGGAAAGATTACAAATGGAGATCACACCACAGAAATACTTAAAATGAGAAAAGTTGAGTTTTGGGTGTTACAAAAAATGTGTGACAAAAATAGTTATAGTAGCATAACTATCAAAGCAAAATGCTGAAGCTCACCTAGATCCTGTTTGGTTTGCTTTGTTGTTGTGAGATTTTGAATCCTGTGTGCACAGAGGCTACAAGTTGACTGATTTGTGTGTGAATTTCTCAGTTAATTTCTTGTCATCATTGGTCCATGCAAAATCCTTCTCCACTTTATTTTGCTCTTCAGTTTATGTTTAATTTATTTCTGCTTGTGTGTGTGGTGTGTGTGTGCCAGAGCACACACGCATGCGTGCACACTCACACATGTGCTACTCATGAGGATGAACTCTCAATTTTGAACTCTCCCTTAGCTTTTCACTCAAGGCTGTAGCTCTACCACTTAAGCCATACCTCCACTTCCAGCTTTTTGCTGGTATATTCAGTAGTAAAAACCTCTTAGATTTTTCTGCCTGTGCTGCTTCCAATGATAGTCCTCAGATCTCAGCCTCCTGAATAGCTAGAATTACAGCCTTAAGCCGCTAGCACCCTGCCATCTTTCTTCAATTGTACTGTCATTTTTCTCCTTTGAATATACATCTATTTTAAAGAGGTGGATGTATATCATTAAAGATGTGTAGCATTATAAGTAGGCATGGTTATTTTACAAACTATTAGGTAATTTCCACTTAAAGAAAGAGTGTTGGGACTATAGCTGTCATCATGTTCTCTACATTTTATCTCATGAATGTTTTTGAGATTTCTTGGTGGTGATTTATTCCAGTACTTCTCTCCACATGACCTCCTATGCTTTGCATCCACCATACTTGACTCACAGACACCTGTGGATGCATACCTGGAATGAGTCTGGCTCCCTGCCTCCAATGTGATCATGTGATAACACCCATAGACGTGACCTTGCTCAAACTTTTGCTAGTTGCCTGAAGATCTTATCCACCAGTGGGATTGACACCTGTATTTGATATATATAAACATTACCAGATGGGCTCTGGCAGCTCACGCCTGTAATCCTAGCCACTCAAGAGGCTGAGATCTGAGGATAAGTCTGTGAGTCTTATCTCCAATTAACTAGCAAAAAGTTGGAAGTAGAGGTGTGGCAAGAGCTTTGTGCATGCTAAGCCACACTAGAGCCCAAGCCCCTCAATTCAGGCCTCAGGACAGGAAAAAATACATATATATGTATATATATATATACATACATATGTATATATATATATGTATATATATGTATATATGGATACGAACTTCTGTATGTATCCATATTTGTGTATCCATATTTGTGTATACATATTTGTGTATACATATATACATATATTCAGGAAGATAATGGGTAGAGAGGACCTCTTTATTTTTTAATTCAGGTATGAAGTCCAGAGTTCAAACCCCAGTACTGCAAAGGAAGGAAGGAAGGAAGGAAGGAAGGGAGGGAGGGAGGGAGAGAGGGAGAGAGGGAGGGAGGGAG
>NW_012269968.1:14402-15152 GCF_000151885.1 Dipodomys ordii
CAAGGCTAGCGCTCTACCACTTGAGCCACAGCGCCACTTCCAGCTTTTTTCTTTTTGTTTATGTGGTGCTGAGGAATCAAACCCAGGGCCTCAGGAATGCAAGGCAAGCACTCTACCACTGAGCCACCTTCCCAGCCCCTGTTTTAGACTTTTAAACAGTTGCAGAAGTCAGGTACTACTGGTTCAGATCTGTAATCCCAATTGCTCAAGAGGCTAAGATCTGAGCAGAGGTTGAAAGCCAGCCAGGCAGATAATGAAAGGTGGAGTGGCACTGAGTAGAACTGAGATTCTTGCTAGTTTAGTGTGACAAAAAATTATTTATTCACACTCCTCATAAACCTACAGTATGCACCAAGCAGTATACTAGGTGCTGAGAATATCAAAAGGAAAAAAAGATACTATCATTTATTTAAAGATGAGACAGAACTATAGCCATGCTAATGGCTCACACCTGTAATCCTAGCTTCTCAAGAAGCTGAGAACTAAGTATTGTTGTTCAAAGCCAACCAGGGCAAGAGGGTCCAAGAGACCCTATCTCCAATTAACCAGCAAAAACCCAGAAGTAGAATTATGGCACAAGTGTTAGAGCACCAGTCTTGAGGGAAGAAGCTAAGCAAGAGCTTTAAGGTCTGAGTTCAAGTCCCAGTACCAGCTCAGAAAGAAAGAAAGAGAGAGAGAGAGAAAGAAAGAAAGAAAGAAAGAAAGAAAGAAAGAAAGAAAGAAAGAAAGAAAGAAAGAAAGAAAGAAAGA
>NW_012269969.1:0-823 GCF_000151885.1 Dipodomys ordii
CAAAGACTAGTATATGTCTAGGACAAGCAGAAAAGCTCAAAAGCTATGTACATATGACCATGTAAAATGATGGTAAGCAAAATGAATCCCAAGATGGGGACACAAATGGTTTTATCTTTCTTACTGTTTTTTTTAATGTATTTATAATGTACTGTGTGATTGTTTTGTTTCTTTTGTATGTTCTTCCCCCATGGTATAACCCCTGTTTTCACTCTATTTGATTCTGGTGCCCTGCATCTTGTATATACATTTTTCTATTTTGGCGAGGGTAATATAAATAACAAAATGCTGAAATAAGGATACAGATTGGCCCTTTATAACAATGAGATGTACAAGATGCTATATTGAAACCAAACTTTACAACTTCATTGGGGGAGTTGTGGAAAGGGAGTAGTTGGGGAAGTGGGGAGGGAAGCAACAGTAGGGGAAAACCAAAGGAGGAGATAACAATGCTCAATAGGAAGTGTACTCATTACCTTACTCATGTATCTGTAAACCCTCTGTAGAGTATTTTTACAATATATATATAATTTAAAAAGAAATGGGGAGGTGGGGTGATGTGGGGGGAGGTGGAGTGAAGGAAGTGTAGTAGTGGAGATGGGAGGTCAGATACGGTAGGGTTTTTAAAAATAAAAAAATATTAAAAAAAGAAATTACATGTATTCTTATTCTGTAGCAGTATAAAAACAGTGGTCAAAAATTGTGTTATTGTTTTGTTTTGTTTTTTAACAGATATAGCTCCCTATGTCATTATATTTTCAAAAAGATCTCAGTTTGAAGTCACTGAGGTTCTCTTAACCAGACATGTGAATTCAATCTTTAA
>NW_012269969.1:3257-4026 GCF_000151885.1 Dipodomys ordii
AGCTCCAAAACGCTTGATCTATCTTGCTGATAGTTTGGAGTCTGGAGTTCCATCAAGGTTCAGTGGGAGTCAATCTGGGTTAGAGTTCACTCTCAGGATCAGTGGCCTGGAGGCTGAAGATAGTGCCTCTTATTACTGTCAACAGGGTAGCAGTATCCCTCCCACAGTGATACAAAGCATAACAAAAACCTCCCAGGGAAGCTGAAGTGTGAGTCTGGGCTGCCCCAGCTGCTCCTCCTGGTGCCTCCACATGCTCAGAATGTTGTCAGAAAACGCCAGTTAATACTTGGAGAGTCTGAATTGTGACAGCAGTTGATATTTATGCAATAATAAAATAAATAATGGTATTTTAAGCACAAATTGCCTTTAATACAAAGAATGGATTCATTGCTTCAGATTTTATTCCTTTATTTTCTGATAGCCTATTTTTTTATTAATGTACGTATCTGTAACTATTAATGGGATTCTGGGTTTCTCAGTATATGTGTATTATGTGCATTGATCATAGTCTTCCATCTGTCCTCCGTGTTCAACCTCCTGTGCTCTGATCCTGTGCCCTTGTCAGCCCCATAGAATCACTATTGCATTTTATTTTTTTAAAGTCTGCTTGAGTGAGAAGCAGTATAGACAATGCTCTTTGTTTTTACTACTTTGTTTAACAAGGTGTTTTCTATTTCTATCCATCATACTGCAGACTATAGGATTTCTTGATTCTTTATGAATATTGTGTACATACAGACACACACACACACACACACACACACACACA
>NW_012269970.1:0-2221 GCF_000151885.1 Dipodomys ordii
AGGAGGAGGCTGCAATGCTTGGTAAGAAATGTACGCATTATCCTGCCCATGCAATTGTAACCCCTCTGTACAGTATTTTCACAAATAAAATAAAAAAAAAGGAAAAAAAAAAAGAATTAAACTATATTACAAAAATACTCTACATTGTACCTACAATTATTCTTGAAGTGGAAAATCAGTAAAGAAATAAAACCTACCTCTTTCAAGGCTTTCAATAATCGAGGTCGTTTTTCTTCAACACTTTCCCTGGATTGCTGCTTAAGTTTCCTTAAGAGAGCTGTAACTAAAGTTAAGAAAAAAAAAATCAACTTAAGTAGCATTTTCTTTTTTCAATACTTGGGATCAAACCCAGGATTTCACACACTCTAAGCAAGGCCTCTAATACTGAGCCTTATCACTAGTTTCTAATCATTTTTTTACCATGCTACCATTAGCTCATAATACATGGAAATAGACAGTATATATGCTTATGTGTGTATATGTGTGTATTCGAATGTGACTACAATACTAATATGTCTAAAAAGTCAAAAATCAGAGAGCAAGAGTTAAATAAGCAAAGGTCTCTTGGAATAATAACAAACTCACACGTAGAAATCAGCAAACACTAGACATGTATGTTCACATACACATACACACACATACACACACACACAAGGTTAGTATATCTGGTATAATTCCCAAGATAGACTCCTATAAATCAAACACAGTGACACTAGATTACATTATGAGTAAGAATTTTCTTGCTTTGCCCCAACATTTTTCAATCTCAGTCTCAAGGAAGATTAATGTATTTAAACTAGAGCACTAGCCTTGGGCAAAAAAAGCTGAGGGACAGCACCCAAGTCCTGGGTTCAAGCCCCAGGACACACACAAAACACACACACACACAAATCTCTCTCTCTCTCTCTCCTCTCTCTCTCTCTCTCTACTGGGTGCTAGTGGCTTATACCTGAAATTCTAGCTACTCAGTAGGCCAAGATCTGAGGATCAAAGTTCAAAGCCAACCTGGGCAGGAAAGTGCATGAGACTTTTATCTCCAATAAACTACTCAAAAAAGAAAAAGCCAGAAATAGAGCTGTGCTCACCTCATGGTATTTGCCTCTAGCAAAACAGCTGCTACAACCCTAGCTGAACAGAGATCTGGGGTTCACCATTCAAAGCCAGCCTGGGCAGAAAAGTCTGTGAGAGTCTTCTCACTAATTAACCATCAAAAACCAGAAGTGGATCTGTGGCTCGGAGCACTAGCCTTAAGCAAAAGAGCTTAGGGACAGCACCCACACTCAAGCCCTAGGATCAGCACAAAAAAATTTTTTCTAAAAAATTTAAGTTGAGCAAGAACACAAGCCCCTGAAATCAAACCCCAATACCAAAAAAAAAAAAAAGCTGAGATATAAGAATCAGTCTTTTCTTAAAAAAAAAAAAAAAAAGTATTAGTTCCAAGCATTGTTTTTTCATGTCTTTAATCCTAGCTCTCAGGATAATAAATTCTGAGGATCACAGTTCCAAGCCAGCCCAGACTTATGGTCAATTAACCACAAAAAAGCTGGAAATGAATTAGTGACTGAAATGTGTTTGCCTTGATCAAAATAAGCTCAGAGACAAGGCTCAGGGCCCGAGTTAAAGCCTACAACTAGTACCCAAAAAAAAAGGTATCAGTAAGTATTCTGTTACTGATTTCCCATGGAAACTTTCTTTGCCTTCTAAAAATTAGGATTGCAATTTGTGGGGCGGGGGTGGGGGGGGAGCGTCAAGTCCTAGACTTGAACTCAGGGCCTGGTCATTCATTGCCCCTGACCTTTTTCAGCTTGAGGCTAGTGCTCTACCACTTGAGCCACACCTCTGATTCTTGGTGATAAAAGTCTCACAGACTTTTCTGCCCAAGCTGGCTTCCAAACACAATACTCAGATCTGTCTTCTGAGTAACCATGATTATAGGCATAAGCCACTGGCTAGTGACAGGATTGTGAATTCTCAAACAGCAAAAGCTATGTTTTTATTCTTCACCTTTTAACATTTTGAAACATATAGGCGCCGGGCGCTGGTGGATCACGCCTGTAATCCTAGCTACTCAGGAGGCTGAGATCTGAGGATCGCGGTTCAAAGCCAACCCGGGCAGGAGAGACCGTGAGACTCCTATCTCCAATAAAAACCACCAGAAAACCGGAAGTGGCGCTGTAGCTCAAGTGGTAGAGGGCTTGCCTTGAGCTGAAGAGCTGAGGGA
>NW_012269970.1:3972-6014 GCF_000151885.1 Dipodomys ordii
AAAAAGAAAAAAGCCAGAAGTGGCACTGTGGCTCAAGTGGTACAGCACTAGCCTTGAGCTGAAGAGCTGAGGGACAGCGCCCAGGCCCAGAGTTCAAGCCCCACAACCAAAAAAAAAAAAAAAAAAAAATATAGGCTTCATATATACTTTCATTGTAAATAAAAGAATCCTTAAAGGTCACAAAAGTCTTGCCCAGCCCAGTGGCTATACCTATAATCTTAACTACTCCAGAGGCTGAGATGTTGTCTGATTGTGGCTCAAGGTCAACCCTGCCACAAAAAAAAAAAAAAAAAATTCAAAAGACTTCCCTCTCAAACAACAGGGAGACAAGGCAGTGCATGCCTGTATCCTAGCTATGTGGGAGGCTGAGAGCAGGGGGATAGAGATTCCAGGCCAACCTAGGTAAACAAGTTTCCTTGTGTTTCAACAAAACAAACATGCTAGGTGTGGAAGCATACAGCCGTCAGTCATCCTAGCTATATCAGTAAGTATAAATAGAAGATAGCACTTCAGGATGGCCCAGGCAAAAGCAAGACCCTATCTACAAAACAACTAGAGCAAAGAGCTGGAAGAATAGCCCAAGCAGTGGAGCACCACCCAATGAGGCACCACCCAGTGAGCGTAAAGCTCGTCAAACCCTTGTACCACAAAAAGGCCAAAAGCCTATTTAGGTTCCCCTTCAGTGTGCTAACTGGAAAAAGGGAAAAAAAAAAAATCAGAGAAAGTTTCTTTACTCTATTTGCTGTATCTTTATTCACTTAAGCTCTTTTGAATTTACACCTTTTTATCTTTTCTCTGTAATAACTGTGGAATTACTATTTTTTTATTCTTGTAAGGATCTCCTGACATTTGTCAAGAACTGTCAATGTATAACAAAAAAATATACACACTCAGCCGGACGCTGGTGGCTCACGCCTGTAATCCTAGCTACTCAGGAGGCTGAGATCTGAGGATCGCGGTTCAAAGCCAGCCCGGGCAGGAGAGACCGTGAGACTCCTATCTCCAATAAACCACCAGAAAACCGGAAGTGGCGCTGTAGCTCAAGTGGTAGAGCGCTCGCCTTGAGCTGAAGAGCTGAGGGACAGCGCCCAGGCCCAGAGTTCAGGCCCCACGACCGGACCCAAAAAAAAAAAATGTACACTAGATAAAAAATAAAATGTGTACCCAGCTTAACTCTGTGTTGCTTTTCTTCTTCACTTCTAAGGAAAGTGTCCAAGGTCCGCAGGTCTGTCATGTAGTCCTCTTTGTCAGTAGGTGAGTTGTAGACTGTTGGGGAAGTACGGTAGCGAGCTCTCAATCCACTGCTTTCCACTGGGCCAACAGTGGTAGGATACGGAGAAGAAGAAGGACTAAAGCTTGCCAGCTATACAAAACAGAAGAGCTTGATTTTATTTTTCCTTAATTGAAATTTATTTTTGTCTTTTACTTTAAAAAAGCAACTTTACGAAAGTTGGCTCAGTGGTAGAACGCTTGCCTTGCATGCCTGAGGCCCTGGGTTCAATCCTCAGCACCACATAAGCAAAAAGAAAAAAAAGCCGGAAGTGGCACTGTGGCTCAAGTGGTAGAGCGCTAGCCTTGAGCTGAAGAGCTGATGGACAGCGCCCAGGCCTAGAGTTCAGACCCCACCACCGGACCACCCCCCCAAAAAAAGTGACTTAAGCACACTGACATACCAAAGGCTGGAGAAGTCATGGAACAGTTGAAACCATTCAATATTGGTGGAAATCCCAAATGGTATAGCCACTTCCAACAGTGGGGTAAGTTCTTAAAAACTAAACATCCTCCTACTACACCATCTAGCAATTGTGCCCTTGGGAATTATTCAAAGGTTGGTGAAAACTTATGTTTAAATAAAAATCTGTACATGAATGTTTACAGTAGTTTTATTCATAACTCATAAAACCTGGATGCAACCAGATTTTGCCTTTCTTCAAAAGGCAATCAGGTGGGTTGGGAAGGTGGCTCAGTGGTAGAGTGCTTGCCTTGCATGCCTGAGGCCCTGAGTTCGATTCCTCAGCACCACATAAGCAAAAAGAAAAAAG
>NW_012269971.1:0-1669 GCF_000151885.1 Dipodomys ordii
TCGGTCGTGGGGCTTGAACTCTGGGCCTGGGCGCTGTCCCTTAGTTCTTCAGCTCAAGGTGAGCGCTCTACCACTTGATCTACAGCGCCACTTCCGGTTTTCTGGTGGTTTATTGGAGATAGGAGTCTCTCTCCTGCCCGGGCTAGCTTTGAACCGCAATCCTCAGAACTCAGCCTCCTGAGTAGCTAGGATTACAGGCATGAGCACTGGTGCCCGGCTGTACCAGAAATATTTTTAAAGTAGGTACTACACAGTTACTAGACACAGTTCTCTGAATTGACAAAACCTAAGAAAAGCAAAAAATAAGAAAATAAAAGACAAAAGGAGCGAAAAAAAAGGAAAAAGAGAAAAACAAGTTTGAGAATCGAAATGTATTTCCTTGGGATTAAGAAAAAAAATTTTTTTTGTCCATCATGGGGTTTGAACTCTGGTTTTGGGTGTTGTCCCTCAAGTCAAAGCCACAGCGCCAATTCTGGTTTTCTGGTGGTTAATTGGAGATAAGAGTTCCACAGACAATCCTGCCTGGGCTGGCTTTGAACCAACATCCTCAGATCTTAGCCTTATGAATAACTAGGATTACAGGCGTGAGCCACTGGCACCCAGCTAAGACAGCAGTAAAAACAACTCTTAGTGGGTGCTGATGGTTCAAACATTAATACTATCTATTCAGGAGGCTGAGATCAAAGCCAAAAGTGGAGCTGTGGCTGACATGATACAAGTACCATCCCAGGTCTTCAGTTCAAGCTGTAGTACCAGCACAACAACAAAAGAAAATCAATTATTTTCAAAAGAGTGATAGTTAGGCTGGAGGCATGGCTCAGTGTTGAGAGCGCTGCCTAGCAAGCCTGAGGTCTTGATTTCAACCCTACTAATATTATCATATTAACTACTTAAAATATTTCTAGTACCAATAGAAAAGACAAACCAATTTACTAGGTTTGTCTGCTTTGACATTCTATGTTGTATATGTTCTCTCTACAAGGTAACTGGCACATCTTAAGTATAAAGTAGATATTACTACCATTAATTATTTTTATTTTTGCACTGGTACTACAGCTTGAACTCAGGGTCTGGGTGCTGTCCCTTAGCTTTTCACCCAAGGCACTGCTCTATGTCTGGCTTTTTGTTGGCTAATTGGAGATGCACTTTCCTGCCCAGGCTAGTTTCCAACATAGACCCTCAGATCTCAGCCTCCTGAGTAGCTAAGATTACAGATGTTAGCCAGTGGTGTCTGGCCCATTAATTATTTTTAAATACTACTGGCTGAAAACCAGGGGAGACAGCTATTAAATAGGAAGAAAACATTAACAGGATGCTAACAAATCCAACTTGTGACTGTTTCTACCAAAGCATATGTCTAGGGTATCTGTAGTATCACTTTGCTTCCCTTAATTTAATGAACTAACATGTATTTTATTACTCACTAATCAGATTGACCTACTTTCAGACTTGAATCTGAGTGTATCTGGAAAAACATAATAAGTTTATAAAGCCTTGTTTAAAATTCACCTAGAGATAAAAAGGATATGTATGTGTGTGTGTGTGTGTGCGTGCGTGTGCACCAGTCCTGGGGCTTGAACTCAGGGCCTGAGCAATGTCCTTGAGCTTCTTTTGCTTAAGGATAGAACTCTACCACTTAAGCCATAGCACTACTTAGCCTTTTCTCAGT
>NW_012269971.1:4229-6035 GCF_000151885.1 Dipodomys ordii
TCTTCAGCTCAAGGCTAGCACTCTACCACTTGAGCGACAGCACCACTTCCAGCTTTTTCTGCTTATGTGGTGCTGAGGAATTGAACTCAGGGCCTCATGCATGCAAGGCAAGCACTCTACCATTGACCCACCTTCCCAGCCCCTAACTAGGTATTAATATTAATTTTAAAATGTGTTAGGTCAAGCCGGGCACTGATGGCTTACGCCTGTAATCCTAGCTACTCAGGAGGCTGAGATCTGAGGATCATGGTTCAAAGCCAGCCCTGGCAGAAAAGTCTGTGAGACTCTTATATCCAATAAATCACTAGAAAATGGGAAGCGGCGCTGTGGCTCAAGTGGTAGAATGCTCATCTTGAGCTGAAGAGCACAGGGACAGCGCCCAAGCCCAGAGTTCAAGCCCCATGACCGACAAAAGAAAAAAAAAATGTTAGGTCTTTTTTCAAAATAAACAAGTCCAACATTAATTTCATAGAAAACACTTCATATTATTTCAAATTAGTGAGTAAATTAACATTATATACCAACATGTCAGTAAATTAATCCCTTGTTCATATTTTGAAAGACTTCTCTGAAGTCTTTTAGTCCTACATAAGTTTGATGCCTAAATACAAACCATTTCATTTCAATACGTATTACATTCAATTATGGAAAGTGAAAAGAAGCTAAACCTTATTGCTACATGTTGAATTTGGTCTTTCAACACTGTCAGAGCTACAAGGTTAAGCCAAAGAACAATTTAAAAGCCATTTCAATGGCAATTTCTGTGACTGAGTCATGAAAGCAGACATAAAGTTCTTGAGGTTTTGGATGAAGAAAGAGTCTCCTGCAGAAGAAAAGAACACACACATTTCAGAAAATAAAATGACAAAACAAATCTCCCTACTTCAGATTTCTTTTTGTTTCAAAATTATAAAACTAATCTAAGTCTACAAATAGGGAGGCTACAGCTATATTTCTAAATAAAACAATACATGTCTTACATTAATTTTATTGTTCTGAAGTATAAAAACCCTATTTTAGCTGGGCATCCATGGTCAGGCCTGAATCATATATTTCGGAGACTGAGATTTGAGGACTGTGGTTTGAAGCCAGTGGGGACAGGACAGTGTTTGAGACTTCTATCTCAAATTAACCACACAGAAACACAGAAACCATGGTGTGCCGCAAGTGGTAGAGTGCCAGTCTTGAGCAAAACAGCTAAGGGAAAGCACTCATGTTCTCAGTTTAAGCTAATAGCAGTGCACACCCACGCATGCGCACACAGCAAGCACACGCGCGCGCACACACACATATACTATTTTATAAGTGTCGTACTCCATTTTAAAATATTAAATCCAGTCATTATTACAGCAGCCAATACCATCAGCATCATTTTAAACACAATATTTAGTAAACATTTTATTGCTACTTACTTTCACAAGTTTAATTATTATTAAAACATTTAGTAGGGCCTTTTTTTCAGATAGCCCTGGATTAGGATTAATATTTAAATTCTGTTTGATTTCCTTAGTAAGGTAGGGTGGTAGTGGTAGTACAGTGATACAGCACTTGGAAGGGTGAGGCAGGAAGATCTCATGGCTACACAGAAGGACCTATCTAAAGAGAAAAAAATTAGGGCTGGGAAGGTGGTTCAGTGGTACAGCACTTGCCTTGCATACATGAGGCCCTGGGTTCGATTCTTCAGCACCACATAAGCAGAAAAAAAAAGGCTGGAAGTGGCGCTGTGGCTCAAGTGGTAGAGCACTAGCCTTGAGCTGAAGAGCTGAGGGACAGTGCCCAGGCCCAGAGTTCAGGCCCCACGACCGG
>NW_012269972.1:0-316 GCF_000151885.1 Dipodomys ordii
ACCTCAGTTCAACGCCAGCCCAGGCAGGAAACTCCGTCATACTCTTAAAAAGAAAAAAGCCGGAAGTGGCACTGTGGCTCAAGTGGTAGAGCACTAGCCTTGAGCTGAAGAGCTGAGGGACAGCGCGCAGGCCCAGAGTTCAGGTCCCATGACCGGACCCCCCCCCCCAAAAAAAAATGGTCAAGATAGACTGTATGTGTAAACTGTTTTGGTGAATGGCAATTCCTTTGTACAACTACTTATAGATAACAAAAATATTTTTTTCTTTTCTTTTGTTGGTAGTGGGTCTTGAACTCTGGGCCTGGGCCCTATCCGA
>NW_012269972.1:3085-5290 GCF_000151885.1 Dipodomys ordii
CCACAAACAAAAAATGTTAGACAATAGGAAATGTACTCATTACCTTGCTCGTGTAACTGTAGCCCCTCTGTACAGCATTTTTACAATAAAAAAGTACAAAGAAAGACATCCCTATACTCCTATCAAAATGGCTAAAATTAAAAAATGGCTAAAATTAAAATTAATTTTAATTTTTTGCATCCTTGCTGACAACAATGCAAAGAGAATGTATCAGTGCTGATGAACATCAGTTTGACAGTTTCTTATAAAAACTAAACATTAGCCGGGCGCTGGTGGCTCACGCCTGTAATCCTAGCTACTCAGGAGGCTGAGATCTGAGGATAGCGGTTCAAAGCCAGCCCGGGCAGGAGAGACTGTGAGACTCCTATCTCCAATAAACCACCAGAAAACCGGAAGTGGCGCTGTAGCTCAAGTTGTAGAGGGCTCGCCTTGAGCTGAAGAGCTGAGGGACAGCGCCCAGGCCCAGAGTTCAAGCCCCACGACCGACAAAAAAAAAAAAAAAAAATCAACTAAACATTGAACTGCCATATGACCAGAAAATACACTCCTAGGTATTTATTCCAGAGAAGTAAAAACACAGTCAACACAGAAGTGACACATGCAAATGACAACAGCAGCTTTACTTGTAATAGTTCAAAACCTCCAGTGAATGAATAGTTGTGGCACTTCATCATCCCACTGGACTCCAGTCAACAGTAAAAAAGGAAGGATTAGCCAGTACTGGTGGCTTATGCCTTAATCCTAGCTACTCGGATGCTGAGATCTGAGGATTAAGGTTCAAAGACAGCCCAGGCAGGAAAGTCAATGAACCACCAGAAAACCAGAAGAGGCACTGTGGCTTAATGTGGAAGAATGCTAGCCTTAAGCAAAAGAGCTCAAGATCAGCACCCAGGCCCCAAGTTCAAGGCTCATGACCAACACATACACACACTACACACACACACACACACACACACACACACACACACACGGAGGACTACATACAACACCTGGATGGCTTAGAGATCAGGATAAGAGAAGAGCCAATCCACACAGTTGATGCACAGGCAATACATAGGTGACACACAGGTGATGTGCTAGGTGACTCCCTCAAACATTCCTGAGAAGTGAAATCTACCGGAAGTAAGAACTCTGTTGCTGGAGTGCAAGACAGTAATGATAGGCAGGCAGAGCAGGGCAAGGAGGGACACCTCTGCTGCAAGGTGTCACCATCAGGGAACTGGGTGAAGAGTACCTTTACTGTTACTGTATCGAATCCACAATTATCTCACCATAAGAGAGGGGAAGCCAAACCTGTTACTTCCGAAAAGCTCCCTTCACCTAATCTACACAGTTGTACAATGCTAGCAGGAAACCTGCTGCAACCCCAGAGCCCAAGGTACTGGAGTAAGTCCTCAGGGGCCTGTTCTCGGGTGTCTGTCCAAAGCCTTCTGTAGGAAATGCCAGCTGGCAAAGTTCTAAGCTACACAACATGTACTCCCATTGTCCTGGCCAACAAATTCCCTTAGAAGCCAGGTTCACCTATACACAAACACATCCCCACTCACCTCACACCCCCACGCTCTCAGGCCTGTTTACTTAACTACAATGAGGTTCCTTTGCCACTCTCCCTTGGCAGGTCTGGATTAAGTCAGAAAGTCAACTGTCGCAACCTAGCCTAGATAGGTAGGGCAGAAGCTAAGAACCTGGCCTACACTCAGTACTGTCAGCTGCACAGGGACCGTCCCCAGACATACACTATCCTCTAGACACAGTACTCCATCACAACCAGCCCCCAAGGCATCCAGAACATGACACACTAAACTCTTGGCTCCACACAGCCTTTCTGTGGCTCACAAACCAGGATTTCTAAAAGGTAGTTTAATCAGGTTTCTTGTTCCCTTAGAGTCACCCACCCTCAGAAGGCATGTTAGTATAGAGCAAGTTAGTCAGACACAGAGCTATGTACCATGTAGTACAATGGGCAGCAGCCAAAACAACTGATACAAAAGTGTGGGTCTCACTCTTTTCACTTCTCATACTGCCATGCCATAAGAAAGGACCTCCACAGTCTGGTGCCCCTCACTTCTAACACACATCATCTTCTCTACGGGATAGGTTAAATTACAACTGTTCTCAAGATCCCATGCCCCTAGGATCATGGTAACAGATCCAAAGCCACGCTGGAATTGCTCTCCTAATGAAGCCCTACATCTTGCTCCTCTG
>NW_012269973.1:0-5341 GCF_000151885.1 Dipodomys ordii
GGGAGGTACCAGGCTGCCTCCTGTGAGTCCCTCCACTCTTTCATGGAGCTTCAAGGGGATGAAGTAGGCTTTTGTTCGTGTTTGGAACCCGCCCCCCCTTCCCTTTTTGGAAAATGAAGACATTTGCCTGCTTCCAATTTTCCGATCCTTTCCCACACTTCGTAATGTCTTCAAATTCACCAAGCAGTTCTTTGGGCACGGCTGCAAGTTTGTGTTCTTTCTGGACAAGGTGCCCACATCCTCCTGAGCCTGGTCGGTGGCAGGCGCTCGGGATCCCTCCTCGAGCACAGCGGGCTCCTTCCAGCAGAAAGGAACATTAACATGGAATGCAGGAGGCAGGAGTCCCAAGCAGCGGCCTCCCACTCTGGTCTTGTCCAAACCATACCTGGAGGGGCTTCGGGGCTTCTCCTGGTCCCGGGTCCTTCTATCCTCCCAGCCCACCCCTGGGCTGGCTGTTTCTTGCAGGTGGGGCCCATCTTCTTTGCCCCATTAAATGCTATTTAAAGTCTTAAGGCACAATCACCTTCATTATAAGATCACGTTCACTGTGCCCTTTCTAACTTGAGTGCTAAGAATAATGGAACACGAAGCCAGACACCACGGTGGCTCACGCCTGTAATCCTAGCTACTCAGAAGGCTGAGACCTGAGGAGCGCAGTCTGAAACCCACCCCAAGCAGGAAAGTCGGTGAGATTCTTATCTCCAGTTAAACAGCAAAAAGCTAGAAGTGGAGCTGTGGCTCAAATGGTAGAGTGCTAGCCTTGAGCACAAAAGCTTAGGGGCAGAGCCCAGCCTTGAGCTCAAGCCCCAGGGTAAGCACACATACACACAAAAGATGGACATGTTTATACAAGGGCAAATCCACACAGGAGGCCCGCAGCCTGCAGCTGCCTTTTACTTCCTCTTCCCTGTGTTCCTTCAGCTTATTTTCACTTTGTCTTCTTTCTCACATTCATTTATTTTAAATTATTGCACACACATGCATCAACTACTCAACCAGCACTAATTGCAGAATAACAGGAATTAAGTAAATTATAGGTTTGTGTAGTGATGGAAGACTAGTTATTTTTGTTTGTTGGTCTTTTCCTTTTCTTTTCTTTTTTCCAGTACTGGTGACCAAGCCTGGAGCCCTGCCCATGCCGGGTAAGTGCTCTACTGCTCAACTGTACCCCAAGTCTCTACTGATCTATGAATCATATGCCACAAAACTTTTTTTTTTTTTTTTTGCCAGTCTGGGCCTGGGCGCTGTCCCTGAGCCTCTCTGTGCTCAAGGCTAGCGCTCTACCCATTGAGCCACAGCACCACTTCCAGCTTTTTCTGATTAGTTTATTGGAGATAAGTCTCACAGACTTTCTTGTTGGGGCTGGCTTCAAACCATAATCCTCAGATCTCAGTCTCCTGAGTAGCTAGGATTACAGGTATGAGCCAGTGGTATCCAGCTTAAAACTAACTCTTTTAAGGAGTGCTTTCTGTAGAACATTCTAGATTCTATCCAATCTAGAACATTTTACCGGTCTATAAAGCAATCCCATCCCCATTAACACCCTAATCTTTTAGCATGTGAATATCCAGTAATCTGAGCATTATCTGTGGAAAAAACGATTTTTGTGAATGGTCTGGACACCCTTCTCCAGACTCCACACACCATGATTGGGGGAACGTGCCTCAATGGTAGAGGTCCTGCCCAGCAAGCATGAGGCCGAGTTCAAATCCCAAGACTGCCAAAAAGAAAAATAATTCACCCACGAACGTGTGGTTTTTATTTTTGGCTCTCAGCTATACACCACTGATCTGTCTGTCCTTCTGTGAGTTAGTTTCCTGCAGCTGTGCAAATAAGTCTTGAATCAAGAAGTACTGTTCCAAGGTTTGCTCTTCTTTTTCAGGACTGTTTGGGCTATCCTGGGTGCAGAAGAATTGGTTACTACCAGCAAGACAAAGTAAACTAGGGTTTGATAGAAATTGTATTGGCTTTGGAAAGCAATCAGGAGGGTTTGCCAGCTTCATGTATCTTCCAGTCTACACACACGGGATGTTTTTCCATTTGTTTATGCCTTCTTTCTTTTCCTTCAATAATACATCATATATATAGTTTTTAATTTTTTTTTTTTTTTGGTCGTGGGGCCTGAACTCTGGGCCTGGGCGCTGTCCCTCAGCTCTTCAGCTCAAGGCTAGCGCTCTACCACTTGAGCCACAGCACTACTTCCGGCTTTTTTCTTTTTGCTTATGTGGTGCTGAGGAATCGAATCCAGGACCTCATGCATGCAAGGCAAGCGCTCTATCACTGAGCCACCTTCCCAGCTCCTTTTATCTTTTTTGTTGTCTAATTACCCTGGTCCTTGCCCTCCCTACCACCTTTTTTTGGTGTGTGTGTGCTGATCCTGGGGCTTGAACTTAAAGCCTGGATACTGTTCCTGAGCTTTTTTGCTCAAGGTTAGTATTCTACCACTTGGGCCACAGCTCCACTTTCTATTTTTTGTTGATTAATTGGAGATAAAAGACTCCTAGACTTTCTTGCCCAGGCTGGCTTTGAACCAGGATCCTAGATCTCAGCTTCCCAAGTAGCTAGGATTCCAGGTGTGAGCCTGGTGGTTCCTGCCCTTTTAAAGCCTCCATACTTTCTTGAGTGGCTTCAGTCTTTCTCTTCATTAGGATCAACTTTCCAGAGGGAAAGTGGCAGGAGAGGAGGAAGGGAGAAAGCAGAAGTTGCTGAGTGAGATTTGCATTCGTTTCAGACGGGCCTCTCATTATCTCGGTGAAAATATCTTTCTTCAAAGCACCTGGACTTAGGGATTTCTCTAGCAGAATCTCTCACATCTGTTCTGAGCAACAGTTCTGGACACAGCCTGCTGAGACCAATATCTGTCGGCTGCGACAGTCAAAAATGTCACTGTCAACTTCCCTAGTGCCCACTTCACCTCCTTTTCTTCCTTGCCAGTCAGAGGTGGCCCAGTCAACACTTCTGTACCCTGTCTTCTGAGAAATAAAACAAGACAACAGGGCGATCAGCTCCTCTGCATTTACTCCAGAGACTTTGACAGATAGCTCCATCTCCTCCAGCCTTCTTGTGTTAGGATCTGCACGAGCGTCTCCCAACCAGCTCATGATCCATCCTCTTCCTGACCCTCCTGGCTCCTCAGGATCAGCCATGCAGAGGCACGCAGGTCCTAGATACCCCAGGCTGTCCACGCAGCGCTCCTAGGAGACCTCATCAGGACAAGGGCATACTTAACTGACTCACCCCTGGCTCCTTAATAGGGCGCCTCACTCTTCCCAGCCTAAGGACAAATGGCAGGAAGAGTAAGGCTTCATTACTAAAGGCTTTGCGGAGTCACTTTAACACGGGGAGGGGGTCATCCCCCCCTCTGAGTCAGTGCAGGCCTTGGTCATCAATGAGCTTTTGAGATGTGCCAGAAGCCGGATCGCTGAGAATCTATGACTGGATCGCTAAGAATCTATGACTGGGTCTCCACAGGTGCCTCACCAGTGTGAGCTCCATGGTTAGAAACAAACAAACAAACCCAGGCCACTAACTGGGATCTAACTAAAGCAAGGTTCAGGAAGACCAGTACCCTGGGCCAGTCCTTCTGTTCACCATTCCAAGTCTCTAGGACAGCTGTTCTTTCATTCGGGGCTTTCCTCTCAGGACCCAATCATTCCTCCTAATCCATCCTGAAATCAAATCCAGGGACAAGAGTGACCTCTCACCAAGCTTCCTACCCGCCCTGTGCCTCTTTTCCAATGACACAGCTACTTAGCCCAGAGAAGGCTTCAAACACCAATGGCTTCCTGTTGGTGACCCCCTCCTCACCGTAGGTAGGACTGTAGCTCCTGAAGAGGTCAGGTGGGATAAAAATCACCAGGAGTCAAATCTCAGGACCTTTCTTAAAACTTTGCCACAAATTTTCTTCCAAAGGAATAATAGACTGATACGGACCAAAGCTCTCAGACATCTAGCATTCATTTTTGATCATCTGGGATAAGATTCAATACTCTTTTCAGACTCATAATACGCTACTTATAGATAAATTGTAAGACTATTTTCTTTCATCTTCCCTCAATTCAATTTATTGTCTGCACAAACATTTCAATATACCATTTATTTGCTTTATTGTGAATTTATTCACAGCCTATCCCCAGGCCTGCATTGAACATATTTCCTGGAGTGACAACTACTCTATTTGTAGGAACTATTTAGGTCATTGGAGTGGAGGAGGAAAAAAAAAAAAAAGAGGTCGCTACTTCATAGAAATGGCAGGAGGCCAGATGTAAATGCAGTTAACACCTGTTGAATCTGAAACGCAGAAGATAGTGTTACCATTTCCCCCGAACCCTTCACTTTGTTTCAACTGATAGCAGGTTTAACCCAGAAAAACAAAAATCTCCTTAACCAAAGAAAGCAAGCTTTTAAGAGGCTGGCTGCTTTCTTTTTCTCTAGTTTTCGGGGGTGGGGAAGGAACGACCCACAGCTTATTTGAAAAGCGATGCATTTCGGTGTCAAAGATCTGTCATCAAATAACACTGCTGAGGACGCCCTCCGCTTGGAAGCGCGGGAGGTGAGCCCGGCGATGGCTTCCGGAGACCCAGGGAACAGCACAAATATTTTGGGCCGGTCGTCAAGGGTGAGCCCGGAGGGAATGACCCACCGAAGAATCGCAAACTGACCAATAGTAACCGGACCCTTCCCCGAGCCGCTCCGCCGGGGAGGGAGGGCGCACACAGCTCACTTCCTGAGGCTGGCGCGCAGGGACCTCGCAATACCTGTGAGTGCATTCATTCATTCATTGCTTCAGCCCAGGAGCCGGGCACTGCGTTAGGGGCCTCTTTTCTCCCTCCACGACTCCATAACCCTTCCCAATCGGCCCACCTCCTCCTGCCCCACTGCCCCCTCCGGACAACTGATTCCAGCCTCGCGGCCCGCGGCTCCCGCCTCCCCTGGGCCCCAAGGCCGAGGTGACAGGATGGCGCCGGCCCGGAGGGCGTCTCCAGCCCACAGCCAGAAAAGGGGTGCGGAGCACGCCGGGGACGGATCTGGGGCTGTGGAAGCAGCTGCGAGAAGGTTCTGTGAGGAGGCCGCGGGAGGCCGGTGACCCCCGACCCCCCCCCACACACGTGACGCGTGCACACCTGAGGAGGACGCGCCCCAGGTGGCGGGGCTTTACCTGATGAAGGTGGTCTTGCCGGTGCTGTACTGGCCGACCAGCAGGATCATGGGCTTGTTCTCGAAGTCGGCCTCCTCCAGCGCGGGCGAGTGGAACTCGTGGAAGCGGTACGCCTCCTCCAGAGGCAGCACCTTGCGCAGGTAGAGCGAGCGCAGGCCGCCCGTCACCGTCTGCACGGCGTCC
>NW_012269974.1:0-1822 GCF_000151885.1 Dipodomys ordii
TTTCTTTCTTTCTTTCTTTCTTTCTTTCTTTCTTTCTTTCTTTCTTTCTTTCTTTCTTTCTTTCTTTCTGTTAGTGTTCATTAGTTATATGGGGAATTTCACTGTTACATTTCCATGTATTTAAAATATATTTTTCAATCAGTCTCATCTCCTCTATCACTCCTTGGTCCTCTCCCCTTTTCCCCCAAACCACTTTAACAGGTCTCATTGTTTACATTATGATATATTTCAACACTCTTCATCATCATTTTTCATCCTCCCTGTGGGCAGACATTAACTTTCTTACCATTGTATCCTCAGGGCCTATGGATAGTCTATTTAAGTGCACTATGACTAGTGAAGGAAAGAAAAATGGAAATATGCTTTATATTCTGTGAAGTGAATCATTAGCAAATCTCTATATAGCCTTGCATTTATTATTATCTTTAACAAACTCACTCAAAAAGAACACTCGGGCCCAGCCCTGGTGGATCATGCCTGTAATCCCTAGCTACTAAGGAGGATGAAAGCTGAGGATCACTTTTTTTTTTAAATTGTCAAAGTGATGTATAGAGGGGTTACAGTTACATAAGTAAGGTAATAAGTACATTTCTTGGCAAACTTGTTACCCCTTACCTCATTTTTCTTCTACTTTACCTCCCTTCACCCCCCAAGTTGTACAGATCATTTCCAACATATTGTATGTCGCTGTTGCGGCATACACAGTCAAATAAATGTATATACAATACTACGGTACCAGAATCAAATACGGTGACAACAGGGGATATTCCATAGGGGGAAGAACATACAAAGGAAACACAAAAATCATAGTACATTAAAAACAACAACAACAAAGAAAAACCTTTTTTTGTCCATGTCTTGGAGTTCATTTTACTTAGTGTCAGCTCATATGGTCATATGTACACAGTCATTGAGCTATTCTGCTCATTTGCTAAGATTAGAGGATCATGGTTTTAAGCCAGGCTAGGCAAGAAAGTTGCTGAGAATCTTGTCTCCAGTCAGGTACTAAAAAAAGCTGGAAGTGGAGCTGTGGCTCAAGTGGTAGACCTCTAGCCTTGAGCAAAAAATAGAAGCTCAGGGACACTCCAGGACCTGTGGCAAAACAACAACAGCAACCAAGCAAACAAAAGCAAAACCAAACAAAAAACCCATTTGGTTATCATAAACATTAACGCTGTGAATCAAAGCCAAGCTGTGTTACAGAGCCATCTAGTGGTCACCAGAGGGAATATTATAGTGTAACGTCTTTTAAGGTCTGGCTAGACTTGAGGAATCTTTACAACTATGTAGAAAACAATGTGGTTTAAGATCTTCAAGTCTAAGCATACCAAGTAAAGCTAACATTTGTTCTGCTGTTGCTTTTGTGCTGTCGAGGACTTTGGATGCATGACAAAGATTTGTGTTGCAGAAGGTAAGGTGGCCAGTCGGGCCTTTGAAGCCTTAATGACAATACAGGGCACTCTAGGATCCTTGATGATATGAAGGGAACACACACCTGTGTCCCTGCTTCTCTTCTCCTTTTCACTAGCTATTCTAGTTAAGACAAGGCAAACCAGCAGTTGCTTTTGTAGCCATTTCTTCTCTGGGCCTATGTGTAGAACTGGGAATGAGAGACAGAGTTCTGCATTATTCAAAAAGAAGAATGAGCCTGGTGCTGGTGGCTCCCACCTGTAATCCTAGCTACTCAGGAGGCTGGATCCCAGTTCAAAGCCAGTCCAGGCAGGAAAGTCTGTGAGACTCTTTTCTCCAATTAACCACCAGAAAACTGGAAGTGGCACTGTGGCTCAAGTGGTAGAGCACTTGCCTTAAGCTGAAGAGCTCA
>NW_012269974.1:2820-5681 GCF_000151885.1 Dipodomys ordii
CTGAGGATCACTTTTTTTTTTAAATTGTCAAAGTGATGTATAGAGGGGTTACAGTTACATAAGTAAGGTAATAAGTACATTTCTTGGCAAACTTGTTACCCCTTACCTCATTTTTCTTCTACTTTACCTCCCTCCACCCCCCAAGTTGTACAGATCATTTCCAACATATTGTATGTCGCTGTTGCGGCATACACAGTCAAATAAATGTATATACAATACTACGGTAACAGAATCAAATACGGTGACAACAGGGGATATTCCATAGGGGGAAGAACATACAAAGGAAACACAAAAATCATAGTACATTAAAAACAACAACAACAAAGAAAAACCTTTTTTTGTCCATGTCTTGGAGTTCATTTTACTTAGTGTCAACTCATATGGTCATATGTACACAGTCATTGAGCTATTCTGCTCATTTGCTAAGATTAGAGGATCATGGTTTTAAGCCAGGCTAGGCAAGAAAGTTGCTGAGAATCTTGTCTCCAGTCAGGTACTAAAAAATGCTGGAAATGGAGCTGTGGCTCAAGTGGTAGAACTCTAGCCTTGAGCAAAAAATAGAAGCTCAGGGACACTCCAGGACCTGTGGCAAAACAACAACAGCAACCAAGCAAACAAAAGCAAAACCAAACAAAAAACCCATTTGGTTATCATAAACATTAACGCTGTGAATCAAAGCCAAGCTGTGTTACAGAGCCATCTAGTGGTCACCAGAGGGAATATTATAGTGTAACGTCTTTTAAGGTCTGGCTAGACTTGAGGAATCTTTACAACTATGTAGAAAACAATGTGGTTTAAGATCTTCAAGTCTAAGCATACCAAGTAAAGCTAACATTTGTTCTGCTGTTGCTTTTGTGCTGTCGAGGACTTTGGATGCATGACAAAGATTTGTGTTGCAGAAGGTAAGGTGGCCAGTCTGGCCTTTGAAGCCTTAATGACAATACAGGGCACTCTAGGATCCTTGATGATATGAAGGGAACACACACCTGTGTCCCTGCTTCTCTTCTCCTTTTCACTAGCTATTCTAGTTAAGACAAGGCAAACCAGCAGTTGCTTTTGTAGCCATTTCTTCTCTGGGCCTATGTGTAGAACTGGGAATGAGAGACAGAGTTCTGCATTATTCAAAAAGAAGAATGAGCCTGGTGCTGGTGGCTCCCACCTGTAATCCTAGCTACTCAGGAGGCTGGATCCCAGTTCAAAGCCAGTCCAGGCAGGAAAGTCTGTGAGACTCTTTTCTCCAATTAACCACCAGAAAACTGGAAGTGGCACTGTGGCTCAAGTGGTAGAGCACTTGCCTTAAGCTGAAGAGCTCAGAGACAGTGCCCAGGCCCAGAGTTCAAGCCCCACAACTGAAAAAAAAAATAGTGGAATGGTGTTAGCTTCAGTGAAATTTTTTTTGTATTTTTTTTCCTTTTTATTGTTATTATAAAGGTGATGTACAGAGGGATTACAGTTATGGAAGCCAGGTAAAGAATAGATTTCTTTTTGGATGATGTCACCCCTTCTCTCCCTCTCTCCCAGTTTTTTCCTCTTGTCTCCATCCACAAGTTGGATAGTTCCTATTTTCCACATGGTTTCTAGTGAATGCCATTGCTGTATCTGATCATCCTTTGTCCCTTACCCTCCCAAAGACAGAGAAATGAACAAGACAAAAAGAAAGGCAAACAAAAACAACAAAAAAGAAAATAAAACCTCTTATTTTCATTTCCTGGAGTTCATTTTGGTAAATATTATTTTGTAGGATCAGAGGCACATAGGCATTGTGCCTTTGTGTTCCTCTCCTAAGAGTATCCTCCTTTGGTCTCACTGTCTGTGACTAGCTAGAATCCTGTAAAATTTATCATGTCCCAGAGCATTTTAGATCTAACTTCCGAATATGAGAGAAAACATGCACTGTGTCTCTGAGCTTGGCTTACCTCACGTAACATGATTTGCTTTAGGTCCATCCATTTCCATGCAAATGATATAATATTGTTTTTTTAGTGGCTGTATAAAATTCCATTGTGTATGGGACCACATTTTTTGCAACCACTCATCTACCGTAGGGCAGCTGGGCTGTTTCCATAGCTTGGCTATTGTGAATAGTGCAGCAATGAACATGTTTGTGCAAGTGTCTTTATGGTCTCTTGGCTTGTGATGATCTGGGTATATTCCCAGGAGCGGTATGGCTGGGTGGTAGAAATATTTTTTTTTAAAGACTGTTAGCAGTGAAGGCTGGGATGAGGACAGCTGATGGACCAAAAGGTTAACATCCACTGGTCCTGGGCTCAATCCCAGCAGACTAACTCCACACTCCTCCCCAAAGTTTATTAAAAAGGAACATATTAAAATACTTTAAAACATAATAAAACATATTAAAAAGGAATATGTAACCTAGTATGAAAGGAAGTGTGGATATAGTTGTAGAAATAAGTTTGGAAATGTTACAAGAGTAGTGTATTTAAATTTTTTCAAATTAAGGGTATCATGAAGAACTGTCTTCTCATGTAATCTATAAAATATTCACACCCAGCTAGCTGCTGATTACTCACACCTGTCATCCTAGCTAATCAGGGGGCTGCAGTCTGAGGGTCACAGTTCAAAGCTGACATGGGCAGACAAATCTAAGAGAGTCTTGTCTCCAGTTAATCAGAAAAAAAAGCCAGAAGTGGAGATGTGGCTCAAGTGGTAGAGTCCCAGCCATGAGTGAAAAAGCTGAGCAAGAAAATGAAGCCTTGGGTTCAAGCACCAATACCCCCCCCTCGTTCTCTGTCCTTTCTGAGATGATCATATTTGTCTAACATTTGAAATGTATAACTAGCCAACATGGTTTGTTTTTTATCCTTACAGGAATTACTATATGTAAAAAATAGAGTCCAAAT
>NW_012269975.1:0-1380 GCF_000151885.1 Dipodomys ordii
TTCCTAATGGAAAGCTCTGAACTTGGCTCAAGTGGTAGAGCGCTCGCCTTGAGCTGAAGAGCTGAGGGACAGCGCCCAGGCCCAGAGTTCAGGCCCCATGACCGGACCCCCCCAAAAAAAAGATTTGCTATATCATTTTTATCTGGACAAAAAAAAAGAATTAATTTTACGAAAGAAATAATTTAGACTAGATATATTGACTTGCCCAAAGTCATCCATGAAATAGTAATAACAAGACTCAGTAATAACAACAACAATAGCACCAACATTTTATATTTATATATAACTGTGTACCTTATACCTGCTGTCCTATGTAATTACTTCATTTAAACCTTACAGAAGTTACACAAAGTAGATTTGACTATCTGCATTCAGCAATGGAAGATACCCAATGCTCAGAGAGTTTTAGTTACTTAACCAACGTCATCCAGCCAAAAATTGTAAGAACCAGGTCTTTTGCTGCCTTTCACCTGATGAGTGCAGGAGACATACAGGGCCTATTCTTGTGCCCTACTGTTCTGTGTCATCTCTTCTAGAGCTGCAGTGATGTGCTCCAGGAGCGATTCGCTGTGGAAATGAAATGCAATTCTGCCCTCCGGCTTGCAGCCCTGCATATCCAGGAGCGGATCTACGCATGTGCCCAGCCACAGAAGATCTCTTTTAAGTATATAGAGTAAGTGTCAAAGGACAGCAGCTGTGCTGCATTTGTGACTCTGCTGGTGCTTGGCCAAGATGGCCAAACTCCACAGAAAGCTGTTACTCTCACCCCCACTTACCCATCTGTCCTTTTCTTTCCACCATTTCACTCTCCACTCTTTTCTACCAGCTTGGCTCCCCCCGATGTCAAAACCTGGTCGTCTTCCCTCTGGGTAGAAGCCAACTCCAGATGGACTGACACAGGATTCCCCTTGTAAATTTCCAGTTCCTGGGAAGAATTCCCCAGCAATCAGTTGACAACTTCAGTGTTAGGTTTTTCCTTCTAAGGGCAAGAATGTTTTGGAAGTGAATACTTTCTAGGAGAAATAATTCATTCTAATGCAATTACTATTGCATTAGACCCTCAACTAGAGCAAGTTGCAAGTCCCAGGGTCCTCAAACCTCATGGTTTTTTTTTTAATTGTTACTCACATTTAGGTTTGCAAACACTCTCCCACCCCAATATCAGCTGTATGTTGCCTGTACTATGTGTGATGGTACTAGAGTTTGAATTCAAGGCCTTGTGCTTGCTCTACTGGCATTCTACCACTTGAGCCATGGCTTCGTGTTTTCTTTGGGGTCTGGTCGTGGGGCTTGAACTCTGGGTCTGGGCGCTGTCCCTCAGCTCTTCAGCTCAAGGCTAGCACTCTACCACTTGAGCCACAGCACCACTTCTGGCTTTTT
>NW_012269975.1:3915-5162 GCF_000151885.1 Dipodomys ordii
TAGAGGTGGGTGGGTACCAGAATGGCTGCCTAAGGGTTGCAAGTGGTAGAAATTAAAATGGATAGTCCAGGGTAATTCTTGAGCCTCTCTGGAAGGTTCTACATTTATCCTTCTCTCCTTTGGCCTAATTCATTGTGCCAAGAATGATACTTTGTCCTCCTTATCATCTTCTTCTTCACTCTACACTTGTCTTTACTCCTTTTCCTTTTCTGGGTCAAGTGTTAAAGAGTTCCCATTGTATGAGTGAGCAGGGTAGAGTGTGAGGCTGGGGTAGAAAATAGAGAGGAGACATGTCAATGAGAGGAACTATTTATGTGTGTGTGTGTGTGTGTGTGTGTGTGTGTGTGTCCATACTGTATTTAGAGTCTTACAGGTAAGAATATGGAGCACTACAAAGATCATGGCTAGGTTTACTTGGAATCTTCCTTTGAAGATTGCAAGGCTTTGTTGCCCCTTGGCCTTTAATAAGCAGAAAAGTTCTCCTTGACTTGAAAGGTTTTGACGTTGCTGCTGGAATCCAACAGTGCAAAAGACCTAGCCTGCCTGATTGCTGGGTACTACAGACTGTTTGTTGACCCAGTTGCCACCATTTTCCTTTGGCCTGGAAATAGACAGCAAGCGCACCGAGTATCTGCTGAAGAAGGTAGGACTCTGAGTCTTATCCAAAAAGCACTGGCCTTGTAGACAAAGGAAGCCTAAATGGAGTGATGAATTGAGTTGAGCCAAAACTTCAACTGGATGAGAGATATTTCTCCACTTATTTCCAAGTAAACAGAACATAGATGATAAATACCAGCGATGCTTCCTTTGTACCTGAAATTCTCTTAAAGTCCAGGGATGCTATTGAAAGTCTCTGATTCCCTTTTAGCATTTCCTATAGTATCTCTAAGATCCACTGTCTCTTATTATCATGTCTTAGAAATGAGGTGACACATCTTTCTTCAGAAAGCAGATGACTTGGTTCCCCTCCATGCCTGTGAACTCTTGTGCATTATCTTGAATTACAATAGAAAATTCCAACTTGCACATTTAGAAGAAAGAGTCACTAGAATATTTGTTGTTGTTGTTGTTGTTGTTGTTATGGGGCTTGAATTCAGGGCCTGGACACTTGCCCAAGGCTATAGTGCTCTACTACTTGAGCCAGGGGTCCACTTTGGATTTTGTGGAGGTTAATTGGAGATAAGAATCTTACAGACTTGGGGCTGGGAAGGTGGCTCAGTGGTAGAGTGCTTGCCTTGTATGCATGA
>NW_012269976.1:0-1831 GCF_000151885.1 Dipodomys ordii
TCTTTTTTATTGTGAAAATACTGTACAGAGGGGTTACAATTACATGGGCAAGATAATGAGTACATTTCTTATCAAGCATTGTAGCCTCCTCCTTTGTTGCATTACATTTTTTGTTTATTGTCAAGGTGATGAACAGAGGGGTTACAGTTGCATTTGTAAGGTAATGGGTATATTTCTTGTCAAAGTTTTTACCCGAAGGGGTAAAATTTTCTCCTACTTTCCCACCCCCAGTCTCCCCGCCCCAAGTTGCACAGATCATTTCCAAAATATTGTCTTGTGTTTATTGCTGTTACATTGGTTCTCCCCTTGTCCTTTATCTCATCATTCTGTTGGTCCCCTTCCCTTCTCTAATTCAAATAAACATATATATAATACCAGGGTACCAAAATCAAATACAGTGACAACAGGGGATATATCATAGGGGGAATAAAATACAAAAGAAACAAAAAATCACATAGTATATTAAAAACAACAACAACCAAGAAAAACCTCTTGTGTCCATGTCTTGGAGTTTATTTCACTTAGCATCATTTTATATGATCATATGTACATAGTTAATGAGCTCTTCTGCTCATCTGCTAAGACTATCCTAGACATATACTAATTATTGGAAATAAGGGAAACCACAGGACCTATGTTTCTTTGAGTCTGGCTTACTTTACTTAATATGATTTTTTTCCCAAGTCTTTCATTTCCTTACAAAAATGGGGCAATGTCATTCTTTCTGATGGAAGCATAGAATTCTTATATATATATATATATATATATATATATATATATATATATATCACATTTTCTTGATCCATTCATCTACTGAGGGGCTTCTAGGTTGGTTCCATATCTTAGCTATGGTAAATAATACTGTGATAAACATAGTTGTGCTGGTAGCTTTAGTATAATTTGGGTAAATGCCAAGAAGTGGGATTGCTGGGTCATAGGGGAGCTCTATGTAGAGTCTTTTGAGGAACCTCCATACCACTTTCTAAAGTGGTTGAACAAGTTTACACTCCTACCAACAGTGCAGTAGCCTTCCCTTTTGACCACATCCCCTCCAGCATCTGTTCTTATTAGATTTCTTGATTATATCCATTCTAATTGGAATGAGGTAGAATTTTAAAGTTGTTTTGATTTGCATTTCTTTTCTAGCTAAAGAAGTTGAGCATTTCTTCATGTGTCTATTGGCCATTTCCTCTTATTTCCTCTTCAGATAAGTCTCCCTTTAAGTCTTTAGCCCACTTATTAATCAGATGGTTGTTTCTTTGAGGATTTGTTTTTGGGATATTTAATCTTTTGAGTTCTAAGTATATTTTAGATATGAGGCCCTTGTCTGTTGTATGTCTAGTGAAGATCTTCTCCCAATCTGTGGACTTTTTTTGGGGGGGAGGGTCCGGTCTTGGGGCCTGAACTCTGGGCCTGGGCGCTGTCCCTCAGCTCTTCAGCTCAAGGCTAGTGCTCTACCACTTGAGCCACAGCGCCACTTCTGGCTTTTTTCTTTTGCTTATGTGGTGCTGAGGAATCGAACCCCTCATGCATGCAAGGCAAGCGCTCTACCACTGAGCCACCTTCCCAGCCCTCTGTGGGCTTTCTATTGATCTTGCTAGCTATGTCCTTTGCCTTGAAGAAGCTCTGCAGTTTCATGCAATCCCATTTGTCCAATCTTTCTTTGATTTATTGTGTTTCTGGGTCTTTATTAAGAAAATTTCAGCCTGATACTCAGGATACAGCAAGACTTTATTGGGCATGCATTACATCTTTTTTAAAATTTTAGTCTCTTTTATTTATTTATTTTTTTTGTCCAGTCATGGGGCTTGAACTCTGGGCCTGGGCACTG
>NW_012269977.1:0-1505 GCF_000151885.1 Dipodomys ordii
ATAGATAGATAGATAGATAGATAGATAGATAGATAGATAGATAGATAGATAGATAGATAGATAGATAGATAGATAGATAGATAGATAGATAGATGACATATAGAAATAGAAGTTTATTTTTTTTCAGGAAAAAAGAAAAAATAATTTATTTTTTTAAAAAGACTCCAAAGAGATATACCATACAAAGCATCTCTATAACTAATATATAGGTAATAGTGTTTTTAAAACATAAAAATTCCAGAACATGACACTAATATCATGACAGAAACCAGTTAAGAAAGCAAACTTCCTTTCAATATATTTGATTTAGTTTTGTCCTAATTCAGTAAGCAAAAGGAAAAGAAGGACAGCATTTGAAGGGGTGCATTCATTCCTCTGACCCATAGTTCTTGCCCTGTCTTAGGTATTCTCCTTAATTCATCTGTTCACTAAACCTGAAAAGAGTGAGACCTTATTTTAAAAACTGCTAGATGTGAAAATCAACAAAAGAATCCAAGTGTTAAGTGTCTTGAATGTATTTTTACAGGAAAGCACAGTACAAATTTTGTCAGCCGATATGATCCCCGATTTAATAGCTGGATTCAACTTCCACCCATGCAAGAAAGGTAAGTGTTTGTTTGTAGTGTCTGAAATATTTGGGGTTGCACTACAGAATCATGTGTACTTGATATGCCATGATTGAAAGTGCTACAGAGCCAAGCCAAGACTTCTGAGGCAAAATACAAAACTTGGCCTGGCTAATATGGATTACCTGCCTTGTTAACTCAATAGAGAAAAATTACTGAATAAGTTAATGTACATAGAAAAAAAATTCTGTGACATCTTCTTCAACTACATTGATTGATTGGTATGTTGCCAACTTGACTGTAGGTTTTTACTGTTCTACAACTCTTTTTACAACTGTTTTCAAATCTTTTAAGTAGTTATACCTAAGAGTTTCAATTCTACAGTGTCAGTTTATGAGTACAGTATGTTGTAATCTCATCCCGTTCATCATTCTCCCCCCAGCTCTCCCAACTGGCTCCCCTAACTCCTTAAGTTTCCTGATTTCATTTTCACTTATGTACATTGGAAATGTGACTGTTTTTGCCCAGCCTTCCTCTCTCTATTTGTCTTCTCTCTCTTGACTCACCTCCAACACATGTTCAAGCTTGCTGGTATTCATTTTGTTAAACTGTACATTTGTTGTTCATAAGTTTGTTGTCTCTTCCCCTGTATCCACCATGCTCTGGTCAGTTTGTTTGTATATACCTGAATATGACATTTTCACATATGTTTATAATTTAACTATTTTATGTGTGAAAGAAAACATGTGTCTTTGGTCTCTCTTAGTTTGACTTACTTCACTTAACATAATTTTCTTGAAATTCATCCATCTCCCTGCAGGTAACATAACATTATTCATCCTAGAATATAAGTAAAATTATACATGAAAATACATATATATATATATATATATGCACATGTATATGCCACACGTTCTTGATTCCCTCATCCATTACAGG
>NW_012269977.1:3950-5997 GCF_000151885.1 Dipodomys ordii
TGTAAAGTTCATTTTCGACATGACAACTTGTACTTCTCATTTTTGCAACGGGTCCACCTGTATCCTTAAACGACTTGTTTTTCCCCATCTCCTCCACAAATTATACCGACCTCAAATATAATGAAAGCAGGGGTTATACTGTGGGGGAGGGACATACAAAGCAACAAAGAAATAATCTTATAAATGCGTTAGAAACAAATGCATGAAAGAAAAAAAAAACATTTAAATACCAATTAGAGTTTCTAAAAGGTATTATAAAACTGCTGAGTAACCTCCCTATTCACTGATGAATGGGCACATAGCCTCTAGGATTACCCAACCATGGAACAGATAACAACTAGACACCTATCTGAATTTACTGGCAAATGACTGAAAGAAAACATAACTTTAAGTGTAAAGCTGATATACAGTTTTGTCCTTAGATTTAGGATTTGAATCTGCAGTAGGAAACAGGCAAAATGGAAAGCTTGGATTATTAGAACCGCTTTCATAACTCTAATGTTTCAATAAAATGGATACTTTAAGTATCATTTTTATGGAGATTTTTTTACCTCCTAGCTAGAACCAGATAGAAAAAAACCAAACAAACGAACCCTAAATAACAATTTGGTGAGTCACAACAAAGCCTTTGTTTTACAGAGTAAGCAAAAGACTAGAAATTAATACATCATAAATGTGTCTAGATCTAAATATTGTATTCTGTCTCACAAAAACACATGGAAGATAATAAATATTCTGTTCAAAAGAAATTGTAGTTCTTGACCTACTGGAATAATTAACAGTTTAAACAGGGGTAAGGTTATAATAATTCATCTTCTGCTTTAAGATTTTAAAAAATGCCATTTTCATTGTCAGAAAGGACCTGTAAAGGATTTAAAGTATACCTGTAGAAGCTATTTGCTAGTCTTCATATATAACTTACCTCAGAAATTCTGAATATTGCTTCCAGCAATCAGGACAAGGAGAGAAGGGAGGAAGAAATGAACAATTTGAACTACAAACAGTGTAATCTCTCTAAGGAATCTTTAATAGTCTGGAACTGAATTTTCCAAGGAAAACAAAATGGGCTACACTAAGTATATCCTTCATCTGAGGAGGAAGAGAAGGAACACACCCCAAAGGGACCAGATATGGTAGAATTTTAGCCTTGATCAAATGTTCACAGTTTCTGACAGACCCTTAACAACCTGTCTTTCCTAGAATGCATGTTTCACTTTGGGCATGCAAGGAAATACGTCAAAGACCAGAGTCTTCACTATTAGAATTTCTGTGTACAAATATACTTCCCATCAGGAAGTGAAACCTACCAATTCTTTCTCATTCAGATCCTAACAGTGACACTGTGTGGATAAAGCCAGGAGTACACATTGGATCATCACTTAACACATTGGCTAAAAAACAAAACCAGGTTCTGACAGGCTGACTCAGTGACACAGGGAGGAGGAAACATCAGAAAAGTGAGAAAATCAAAATTAGACTAGATACAGAGTCCACACTACCAAAGGAAAGCTTTCTCTTAATCTTTCCAATCTAAACTCAGGCAATTTTCATACTTGGCTGTAACTAATTGGCATCTTCTAGATTAATGCTTCATAAAACTCACCATCTCCATCTCACAATCCACAGTCTTAATTATGTGCAGAAGATCCATTAGTGAAATCAGTACATTTATTCTTTCAGAGACCCTACCACCCATAGAATCATATAGAAAAATTGTATTGAGTTATCCTGTGTAGCTACACATGAAATAGGTATTAAAAGACAGGTTTTTATTCATATGACTCATTCTTTACCTTCTCAAAATAAAATGTTTTTAACATTTCCTAACATTTAAAATGTTTCTAACATTTTACCTTGAAAGGGCAAAGGCCCTGCTAAAATAATTTTTAACATATTAAAGAAAATCTGGTTAAAGAAGTAGAAGATATCAGTAGTTCCTCTGTATAGTTCTCATTTTCCTACTGTCTTTAAATTTAATTTTATATTTATATGAGATTTTATTACCCTATATCAAGAAATCCCAGTTTTTTGTTTTTTTTTTTTTTTT
>NW_012269978.1:0-3475 GCF_000151885.1 Dipodomys ordii
TCTTCAGCTCAAGGCTGGCGCTCTACCACTTGAGCCACAGCGCCACTTCCGGCTTTTTTCTTTTTGCTTATGTGGTGCTGAGGAATCAAATCCAGGGCCTCAGGCATGCAAGGCAAGCATTTTACCACTGAGCCACCTTCCCAGCTCTCTTTTTTCTTTTTGTAAAAGTGTGTATTAGTTGTACAAAGGGGTTCCATTATATGCATGGTATTTCACATGTGCATATATTATAATCAGAGTAACCTTATCTATTTTTCTTCTTTTCCTGGTCTCCTTAACCAGAAGCTTTCAGTGGGTCTCCTCTCCTCTCCTCTCCTCTTCTTTCCTTTGCCAATCCTGGGGCTTGAACTCTGGGCCTGGGCTCTGTCCCTAAGCTCCTTTTGCTCAAGGCTAGCACTCTACCACTTCCAGCTTTTTCTGTGATTAATTGGAGATAAGAATCTCACAGACTTTTCTGCCCTGACTGGCTTCAAACCACAATCCTCAGATCTCAGCCTCCTGAGTAGCTGGCTAAGATTACAGGTGTGAGCCTCTGGCTCCCAGGTTTCAATGAGTTTTCTTATGCCATCTTCATACATAGGCACAATGTATTTTGATAGTAGTCAACCCCTCTCTTTCTCCTTCTCTCTTTTCCCTCCCCTCCTGGGAATGATTTCTTTATTCTTGATTTGCTCCTAACAAATATATTTGATCCATTCCTCTACTTCTAAGTATTCACCTCTTGAAAATAATGTAGTAGTCATCCTTAACTTCTTTTATATTGTTGAACATTTCATCCTAGAGCGTCTCCATTTCCTCCAGAGAATTTCTGACCTACTTTCCACGCATGCCATCTGTGGAGACTTCACTTATCACTGAGAACAACCTGTAACTTCTCATGACATAGGGGGCATCCATACTGCCCTTCTACCTATTGTCTAGACTAACCCTGCCCCAGGGTTATTCATCTGCTTTCATAGAATGTTGTTTCCAAACCTTTTATTAGGTTGATGGGACTCCTCTGAACGCTTTCCAGTTAACTGGAAAAGCACGTTCCATCTAATAACACCATGCTATCATGGAGACCTCAAAGGTCACATCTTGTTTCAAGCCCCACGGGCATGAAATTTTTTCTTTATGCCTGAGGTAGCAAATGTTCTGAGTCTCCTGCCCAGGCATACAACAAGTGGGAGTGGGTCACAGGCAGGTGTCCACATGCTCTGGGGCAGAGCATTGCTTATTTGGAGCAGTACTAATCACTTCAATTTCTCTCCGTGGCTACTTTGAACCACTGCCTTCTTCTTGACTCCAAACACCCAATCCGAGTGATAACTAACAATTATTGAGTGCTTAGGTGCTGGGCACCGGGCCACATATTTAACATTTATGAACTCATTTATTCCTGACGATATTCCTTCTACCTTAGGTCATTATCTTCACAGAGTTATCCTTCACCCAGGATACATGGCTAGGAATTAAGCAGCAATAATTCAAACTCCTGGATTTCACTGTGAGCCTCATGCCCTCAACTATGTCATAGAATTAAGCCTTTAAGAGAAACAGGCTAGCAAACATTGTCCAGAATATTAGGAAGATGGTAGGAAGTAGTATCTTGGAGCTTGAACTCATGGCCTGGGCTCTGTCCTTCAGCTCTATTTTCACACTTTGGTGGTTAAGTGGAGATGAATCTCATGGACTTTTCTCCCCACGTTGGCTCAAACTGTAATCTTCAGATCTCAGCCTCCCAAGAAGCTAGAATTACAGGCAGGAGCCAGCAGTGCTCAGCTTTCTACATATATATTTTTAACAGAGAATCTCTCTGCTTCACAGTAAAAAAGATAAAATAGACTTGTTAAGGTGATACATTGCACTATACAGAGAATATTTCTCATCCTCAAACCTTGCACTATACACATTATTATTACTTTTTGTCTGGTGAGGAGACTGAGGAGATTTGTCTCTTCAGTAGTTGAGAGTGGATAAGTTATTGATTAGGCATTTGATTCCAGCTTTATTTGATAATAACATCCTTGCATGCTTAAAATATTCCTCTACCACCTAATACCTCAAGTTGTACTCATATGGAAAATTCAGTTTTAAGAATTATTCTTGTTTTACCTTCTTTTGGAATATATTGGTTATGTGAAGTCAGGAAACTTAGTTGGATGAAAACCTCTGCTCTTTGCAGCCAGGAGTTTCCTATGAAACTCATAGTCAATGGCTTGCTAACTGTTTTCTGTGCCCCAGTGTAGGTCATTCAACTATATTTTATTCTAACAAGAAGAGAAAAACAAGTGGTTTTATTCAGACTCAAAAATTGGAACATTAGATCAGATCATGTTTTTCCTGTTTTATAAGCTGCTATGCAAGACATAAGAACACACTTTTCCATATTGTTGTTTCACTAAATATTTTTATCTTTTTTTAAAGATGTATTGTATATACTTAGATCCATTTAAATGAGTGCATTTTACATATGACCCCCAAGACATTTTGAGAAATGTGTGTAATCACATGTCCCCACAGCAGTCAGATGGTAGTGACTGTCCACCCTTCCTCCTGTCTTTCCAGCTTCTTATCCTCAACCCAGCCTCAGCTCCTGGAAACCATTGACAGATTTTTGCCATTTTGATTCTTTTTCTCTATTTTGCTTTTTGTAGATCCTATTTAAATGGAGTCTTTTGGGTCTGACCTTTTTATTTGGCATAATTTGTTTGAAGTTCATTTATAGTATTATATCTTTGAATAGTTCATTTGCTTTTATTATTTATCCATTAACCAGTTGATGGAGATTTAGATCATATGTGGGGTTTTGCCTGCCATAATAGTTGAGTATAAGACACTTTATGAACATATACATCTATATTAGGTAAATAATTCAAGTGGCAAATAAGTTATATTGGATATTTTAAGATACTATTATTTTCTAAAGCAATCATACTATTTTGGATAAACTACAAAGTGTGTGAGTTCTGGTTCTTCTATACCTTTAGCCCCACAAAATAATCAATTTTACATTTTTCATGATTCATCTAGGCAATATCTATGCATCTCATTGTAATTCTAACTTGAATTGTGGTAGCAACTTATACGGAATCTCTCTTTTCATGTCCTTATTTGCTATAGTATACTTTATTTATAAAGGATATATTAAAAATTTGTCCCATTAAAATGAGTTTGATTGTCTACTTGATGCGCATCAAAGAGATGTTTACATATTCTGGACCTTAAGTCAGTTTCAGATATGTGTTTGAAGGTGCTTTCTCTCAGACTGGGACTTCCTGTTACTTAAGAATACATTTTGAGGGCTGGGAAGTTGGCTCAGTGGTAGAGCGCTTGCCTTGCATGCCTGAGGCCCTGGGTTCCATTCCTCAGCACCACATAAGCAGAAAAAAAAGAAAGCTGGAAGTGGCGCTGTGGCTCAAGTGGTAGAGCGCTAGCCTTGAGCTGAAGAGCTGAGGGACAGCACCCAGGCCCAGAGTTCAGGCCCCACGAC
>NW_012269978.1:9981-12781 GCF_000151885.1 Dipodomys ordii
TGTGTGTGTGTGTGTGTGTGTGTGTGTGTGTGTGTGTGTGTGTAACTGGAGATAAGAGTCTCATGGATTTTCTTGCTGAGGCTAGCTTTGAATTACAATCCTCCAATTTTAGCCTTCTGAGTAGCTAGAATTACAAGAATGAGCCACTAACTCAATCAAAACTAATTCACCGTGTAACATTGGGTGAACAATTTATTTTACATAAAGTTTGATTACAGGTAAAATTCTGCATGGTGACAAGGGTCAGGAGATTAATTCCTCTGGATGGGGGGGGTTCAGGATGCCATGATTGGAAGGAGGGTTTCTAGGGTTCGGGACTATTCTGGTTCTGTTTCTTGACTTGGCTTCTGGTTACACGAAGTATGCTGTTCACAATGTGAAAAGTCACTGTAGTGTATACTTGTGCATTCAACTGTATGGACATTATACTTACATTCAAAGTTTACTTTTTAAATGTAGAGCCAGAAAAATCCAGTTCATTATACTCCCTGTGGTTCATAATTCACTTTTTAAAAATGCTGTCAATTTACAAATGAGTATTTGGTGATGATGAATGCTGTCATTTTGATTTAAGTTTTCCTTTTATCGTTCTTCCCTAGGAGATAATTTTTCAGCCAATATATCTTGGAAGGTCTTGCTCTAAAAAATAAGAATGCAAATATTTATATTAAGTAATCAGCACTATCTAAACATAAGGGCAAGCCAAGAAAAAAAATGGTTCTAAGTCAATGTTATGTTTACGCTCACAGAAAAAGGATGTGTGTGCCAGTGAACTCTTAAGCAGACCCAAGTTATAAATTTTATTGAGCTAAAGATTTTACTTTTTAATGTTAACAGTTTGAACATGTGCTCTTCAATGTGGCTTTTTTCCCCTGGAGTGATCAATAATTACAGAATATAGAAGAAACATTAGTTTCTTCTCTTAGATGCTTTTTAAACCTGTTCTGTGATTTATATCTCAGTGGTCCTTGCTCTGCAGAGGATTAAAATTCTCACCTGCCCAGACTTCTATAATAGCTGGGCAATTTCTCACAACCTAACTCTCTGGTCTCCTTAGCGGCCCACCTAAACAACAAGTCTAACCATTGTAATTCTTTGCCTGTAAATCATCACAAAATGGAAATTGATCAAATATCTTTGCCACATTATTATTTGTTAGAAAAATCCAGTTAATTCTATTTTGAAAACTCAGTCAGAATCTATTTAATGGCACGGCTCAGTTGTCATCCTCATGACTTTTCTAGATTATTGCAAAGACAACTTACCTAATTTTGTTACCATTCTTGTTTTCCCTCAGTAATTGTTTTCTTGTCAAAAAAGAAAAAAGTAAGTCTTATGAAGTTCTTGTATGCTTCAAACCCCTCAATGGCTCCCAGTCACTTAGAAAAAGATCCAAAGTCCTTACATAGCCTGTAAGAATTCTGTCTTTCTGATGTTACTCGGAATTCACAAACTCTGCTCTGGGTAAACTGATTTCTGTGGAATTCTGTGAACATACCCAAGCGGCTTCATGTCTCAGATCTTTTGTGCTGCTGTTTTCTCTGTCTGGATACTCTTCTTTAGATGTCTACACGCTTTACTCCATTACTTCCTTCCTGTGCTTTGTCAAATATCCGTAAGGCTTCCCTTAATTGGCCTGATTCAATGTGCAAACCCATGGGCTTATGAAGAAACATGGGAAGGAAAGAAAGATAGCATGGTTCTTGTGTTTTAAGAATCCCAATCTATGGAATACCATGGACATGTAAATACATATTCTGCAGTATAATTTCTGCTATAATAAAAGAAAATAAGATTAAGACATAGAGAATTGAGGATAAATTATATACACCAGACAACTTATGGGAATGTAGAAAATAGGAAGAAAAGACTGTGAATCAAGTATGCACGAGGGAGAAATTAATAGAGAATGTATTGAAAATCCAGGCAACGTTCTTTTCCTGAAAGATCATTATATATAGAATTTCAAAAAAGAAAGAGGCTTGCCACAATAATGGTGATTAAGTTATTAATAATGTTGATATTTATAATTTCAATAGCATATTAAACAAAAAATAATTCAGTTGGCAGTTGTCTTAGTCTATTTGGGCTACTATAGCAAAGTATCACAAACTGAACATTTTGTATCTAGTTTATAAGCAACAGAAATGCATTATACTTCCTGAGGTTGGGAAATCCCTGGTCGGAGTTTAAGAATATGTGATGTCTGCTGAGGGTTCACTTTCTGGATTACAGATGGTGTCTTCTTGCTGTGTCCTTGCATGATGAAAGGTATGAGAGTATCTGAATCCTCTTTTTTCAGGATATTAATCCCATGCATTAGGCACTTTATTTGTGAGCTCTAATCATGTCTCAAAGGCCTACCTTCCCATACCATCACTTGGGGGTTTGAATCCTAATATCAGAATTTTAGAAAGACATAGACAGCCAGGTCTTCGCATCAGTGCACTGAGGCCTGAGGGTTATTAAAATGGAACTAGTGAGAGTATTGATTCAATTGTCCTTTCAAGAGGTTTTTCAAGAGTGCAAGAAGAAGTTGAGATACATAAGAAGGAATTTAGATTTGCAGGAGGCAATTCTAAAAAGTAAAGAAACAAGGTTTTTTTTTTCTTTTTTGGTTTGTTTTGTGCTGGTTCTAGGGCTAGAACTCAGGGCCTGGTCACTGTCCCTTAGATTTTTTTATCCAAAGCTGGCACTCTACCACTTGAGCCACACCTCCACTTCTAGCTTTTTGGTTAATGGAGGTAAGAGTCTCACGGACTTTCCTGATCAGGCTGGCTTTGTTTTTTGTTTTTTTTTT
>NW_012269979.1:0-2558 GCF_000151885.1 Dipodomys ordii
TTTTTTCTTTTTGCTTATGTGGTGCTGAGGAATCGAACCCAGGGCCTCATGCATGCAAGGCAAGCACTCTACCACTGAGCCACCTTCCCAGCCCCTGCTGTATATTTTTTTGTTTTCTTAATTTTTTTAAAAAAATTAATTTTATTGTAAAGGTGATATACAGAGGAATTACAGTTACATAAGTAAGGTAATAAATATACTTCTTTTTGAACAGTGTTACCCCTTCCCTCATTTTCTTCCTCTCTCCCACTCCCCCTGTATCATAGTCTTTCTTGGTTTTATTTACTATTACTATTTTAAAGATTTTATTTAACTTCTTTAGTTTTTATAGGCAGTTCTTTGCTGGTTGAGGTTACATTGTTTTAGTGTGTAGAATTTTTTAGATTCTTGGATTTTATAGTTAAAAAAACTAATCTAACAAAACCAAACTCAGAGCCCATCTGTGTCATAAATACTTTGGACATATTTTATGGTTGGATTAACTGTTCGTGATCTTAATTTCCTTGTAGGTCATAAGTTAATAGGGTGATATTTGGAAAGTAGAGTCTTCTCTTCTGTTTAGATTTCTTTGTTCTTTACCTCCCCCCACTTCCTGTCTCTGTCTTTCCTCCTTCACTTCCTCCTCCTCCTCTATACAGATTGTTTTTCCACTTAGGAGATAAAACATGAAAGGATCAGCTTTTAGTCATGGTCCTTCAGCTTTTAAAACTGCAGGTTTCCTAAATTATGTAGTAAGGAATGAGGATGAAGCAAATCATAGCATTGTAACAAATTACCTGTGACTGTGTTGCAAAAGCAAACATCTCCCATGAAATCTTAGAAAGGTGTGTTTGAGGGTGTGATCTTAGCTGGTGGTTTGGGAAGGCCAACTTGTTTTTCAAGTTGGTCTTGAATAATGATGTTCTTTCTGGAATGCTTGCCATCCTCAGTATGTTAGCCTCTGCTGGATGACAAACCTCTTACTCTACTGTGTGCACTGTGGCCCCAGAACTGGTCTGTTTATCTGCCTGAGGTGAATGGTGGAAGCACCTCCCTTTTGCCAGGCAATGTTTGATAAATGACTATTGTTCTCCAGCTTCCCAGTGGCCAAGTTAAAGGCCGGCTTGGCTTCACAGTGGCCCCTGAGGTCACACCTACTCCCTTCCCACAAGGAACCAGGTCTCTTATGGGTGGGCATTCTCCTTGGTGATGTTGGTGAGGAGTGGTACTGGCTAGAAAGATCCAAAGTTGGCAGAATTGCTGGGTCTATGTACAGAAGAGAGTGGTGGTGGCAGCTCTGTTTCAGTTTAATTTGTTAATGAAACAAGACTGAGCGCATTTTCCCCTCCTGTACACCTCTTGGCTGTTTGAGATGAGGCACAATTAATTTATTTGTGCTGTCTGTGGAGGCGTATGCTAGCTAATGCAATGCAAGAGCTTTTATCTTTATGTTTGTAATGAAGAGGAGCAGGCAGCTGGCAAATTGACAAGGATTACCGATGACTCATTCGCTGACTGCAAATGCTTTCTTCCAAAATAATAAAATGTGCGCACACGCAAACCTAGTTCCTGTTTGAAATAGGCAGAGCCAGTTTGGGAAATTTCAGGCGCCTCTGAAACCAGCTAGAGAAAGAAAAGGCGGGAAGCTCCTCCTCAATTCCCTGGTCTGGCCCAGCCGAATTAATTTGGGCTGAAGCTCCTTCCTGTGAGCCCTGCCCTTGGGGAATGGGGACTTCCAGTCTCACCTCTACAGTCTTTGCTAGATTGCCTTCTTTGTGCTTTTCCTTTGTATTCTAGCCTTGCCCCTTGGCTGGCTGATTCATAAGGCCAGGCCAGACCTTCCTCCCCTGCTGTTCCCTAGGCAGTGTGTTGCTGGCTCTCTGCTGTGCTACGGTGCATTCTTGCCCTGCTTTGCCACAGTCTAGGTGTACACTGGGGGCTCCTGTGGCCTTTGAGTTCTCTTGGCCTGGGCCTTGATAGCTTTGCTCTCTACCACCCATACCATTTTGACATGCCCCAGAAGTAGTTTGCTTAGTGACTAATGTGCATTTGACTTTTACAGTTTATAAAACGTTTTGTCATTAAAACAAGGCTGTGAGTTGGATCTTGTGCTTTTTTTTTTTTCTTTTTTTTGTCCGTTGTGGCGCTTTAACTCTGGACCTGGGTGCAATCCCTGAGCTCAGCTCAAGTTGAACACTCTTACCACTTGAGCCACAGCATCACTTCCAGTGTTCTGGTGGTTAATTGGAGATGAGTCCCACTGACTTCCTGCCAAGGCTGGCTTTGAACCGGGATCCTCCGATCTCAGCCTTCTGACTAGGTAGGATTACAGGTGTGAGCCACTAGCGCCTGGTGGATCTTGGGCTTTTTGATGAGATGGAAGTATATACAAAGTTAAATATCATTTTCACGATCATGTAGAAAAGTAGAAATGAAACCTGGACTTAAGAGTCTTAAACCTGACTTGATAGTCTTGATGACATCCATTCATTAAGTAGAAAATAAACCATTTTCTTGTGAGAAACATATAAATGGGTGGCCATATAAGCCCAAGAAATACCTGAATTACCTGAGAGGAT
>NW_012269979.1:5748-12906 GCF_000151885.1 Dipodomys ordii
TGCTCCCAACCGCCCCCCCCCACCAAAGTTGTAAAGTTTGTTTTCAACATAACGACTTGTACATGTCATTGTTGCAATGGGGCCACCTGTATCCCTATTTAAACTATTTGTTTTTCCCCTTCCCCTCCACAAATTATACTGACATCAAATACAGTGAAAACAGGGGTTATACTGTGGGGGAGGGACATACAAAGCAACAAAGAAATAATCTTATAAATGTGTTATATATGGTTATTTCAAAATGTTTTTTAATTTAATTTAATTGTAAAGGTGATGTGCAGAGGGATTACAGTTCTATAAGTATGATAATGAGTACATTTCTTGTTGAACAGTATTACCCTCTCCCTCGTTTTCTCCTACTTTCCCTTTTCCCATATATAGTTCTTGAATGGGCAAATGACTGCATGAACAAATGAGGCCCTCTTCTGAGTTTTTAGATCATATTGGATGAGAGTTTCCAGTCTCCTTTTTTGCTTATTGAAAATCTGGGGGCCAACAGCATTAACCACCTTCAGCAGAGCATCTTGTTAAAATGCAGATTCTGATCCAGTGGATTTGGAGCAGGGTCTAAGAATCTGCATTTCTAAGAAGCTACAGGTAATACCAGTAGTGCTGGTCTGTAAGCTATATACCAGTAACAGAGTTGATTATATTAGGGTTGAGTCAAATCATCATTAAATCTTGCTTAAGTGCCTGGAGTGTACTAGCAATTGTGGGTAAGGGCAGAAGCCTTGGTCTTCAAGAAAATTTGTACTCATAGTGAGAAATCAAGACTCATCCTCATAACTATAAAAAAAGCCATATATTCCTATACTGTTGTGGTAAGATAGGCGGTCAGGAGAAAGTTTTGAGGAGTGAAGAGCCTTTTTGTGGACATGGTGCTTGGGCATAGTGTAGAATTATATAAGATGTTGGAATTAGTTGTATCTGGCTCCAACCCAGTGGGATCCCTAAGTCCATTGGCCATTTAACTTCTGCTTAAATACTTTTATAGTTGAGAATGCCCTAAATTCCTATTTCTCAATTTATATTCATTCTTTGTCTCTCCACACCCCCCTCTCCTCCGCCCCCCCAGCCCCTCTGTTCTGGTACTGGGGCTTGAACTCAGAAGCTCTTACCCTTGCCTAGCTGTTGGTGTTGAGTCATATCTCCACTTTCAGCTTTTTGCTGGTTACTTCGATATAAGAGTCTTAAGGACTGTTTTGACCTGGCTGTAATTGTATCTTGATTCTCAGATCTCTGCCTTCTGAGTAGCTAAGATTAAGGTATGGGCCATTGGCACCCAGCTCATGTTGTCTCTTGACATTCCCTGAAAAAGGGGTTTTCTTGGATGAGTAATGCTGTCTGTGTTGCCTGCTACCCCTACATGTAGATTCACAGTGCAGCAAATAAAAGACTGCAGTGTCTTGCATGAAAGCAACTGGTTTAACTTTGTATTACTCAAGGTAACTGGGTCCAACATATTTGGCAACTTTCTTCCTACTTTATTAATAAATGTTGGCAAAATGTGGTTGGTAGTTTATCAAACTGAGTCAAAACAGGACTCATTTATCACTGATAAAATATTAAATAGCCACTGTGTACCATTCACCAGGCAGTGATAAAGTATCTTTTGCTTGGACAGTACTTTATTGTTTAGATCAAGTACTCTCATAAGCTTGAAGAACTTCCTGGGGTTGCAGAAATTTTAGTGCCACTTAGAGTTGAGGAAACTGAGGCTCCTTTTAGAGATTAAATAACTTGTTGGAGGTGATACTCTTTCTAGGGATTGACCATTGGAATTGGAAACTTGATTCTCAGTTGGAGTTTCTTTAAACTCCATCCCACTTGACTCAGAGGGAGGAGACAGGGAGCTCTTTAAGAACTTGATCTGGGATTTGAATTTTTATGAGAGAAATGGAGGTATGATGGTTTCTGGAGCAGGGATGGCTGCCACAGTGGGAAGGGACTAAATGTGTTGGTTAAGAGGGAACTTTAGATGATAGGTACTCTGCAGTGTGTAACTCCACAGAAGCCTGTCCTACAGTGCATTCCTAGGCATACCCTAGAGATAGAACTTTTTTTGACAGGTGCACACTATAACATAGGGCCATGTATTTCACTTATACAGCCTTCTCACCCACACATCTACATACATCGTGATCTTAAACAGATAGGAGTTCGGAGTTCCTTGGTTCCTTATTCAATCCTTATCCTCCTCCCTCCACTGGTACCATGCAGCACAAGTTTGGAATTCCTCTTGCCATGTGCTACCCCATTTAGGCTTTTCTTCTGAAAATTGTAAAATAATATTTCTGTTTCAGATTTGCAATGTATGTCCATCATGAAACACTGCAAAATCTAAGAAATAAAATACAGAGAAGCAAAAATGAGAACTTAAAATTATAATTTTATTATATTACCACATAACTTTCCATACTTCTAAGTGCAGCTTTTGGTACGTTTGTATGTTTTTGCTTTTGTGGCCTATCCTGAGTCATTGAGTTCATAGGCAACCCAATCCATTAAGAGTTTCTCATATGATCTTCATCCTATGTTTGTGAACTGATTTTTTTTTTGTACCTAAGTGCATGACTTGACATTCATCCTTATTAAATTTCTACCTTGTTAAAGTCAGCTGGCCTTTTTATCCTTTGAGATAGTATCAGGAACAGACTTCTGTCATCCTTCGTAATCACAATCCCTTCCAGCTCCCAGTGTCTGTCAAATTCCAGTATCAAATGATTCAGCAAACCCCAGCAACCTATAATGCCTCTGTATTCCTTACTAGTAAATGTAAGGAAATGGAGTGGAAATAGAATTGAGAGCTGACTACAAAGTGTGTTTCAATTCTTTTCATTTGTAGATGAGGAAAATAAGACATATTGGGAAGAAAGTAATTGCTCAAAGTTATATAACTGCTGAATGTTGCCTTATTCAGAAAACATTAAAGCTCCTCAGAATCAGATTGTTTGTTAAATTCATCTTCTCCATAATTCACAAAACTCTCCTCCTTTAGTAAGGATAGTTTGATAAAATGAAAAAAAAAACAGTCAACTGGGTGCTGGTGACTCACGCCTGTAATCCTAACTACTCAGGAGGCTGAGATATGAGGATTGCAGTTCAAAGCCAGACCGGGCAGGAAAGACCATCAGACTCCTATCTCCAATAAACCACCAGAAAACCAGAAGTGGCTCTGTAGCTCAAGTGGTAGAGCGCTGGCCTTGAGCTGAAGAGCTAAGGGACAGTGCCCAAGCCCAGAGTTCAAGCCCCACAACCAACCCCCCAAAAAAAAAAAACACAACAACACAAAAGAACAGTCCTCTTCTCCCCCGAAAGTAGTCATTTCTGCATTAGCAATACACAAAATCTCCTCTCCTCTGTCTCAGGTCTTCAGATATTCTTTGCCTTTTTTTGGGGGGGGGTCCGGTCGTGGGGCCTAAACTCTGGGCCTAAACTCTGGGCCTGGGCGCTATCCCTCAGCTCTTTAGCTCAAGGCTAGTGCTCTACCACTTGAGCCACAGCACCACTTCCGGCTGTTTTCTTTTTGCTTATGTGGTGCTGAGGAATCGAACCCAGGGCCTCAGGCATGCAAGGCAAGTGCTCTACCACTGAGCCACCTTCCCAGCCCATTCTTTGCCTTTTGAATGGGGAGGACTTACCACCTACTGTATGTGCAAGTTGTTGCTTAATGATTGAGCTACACAGAAAACACACAAGCCAGTTTGTGTGCTACATTTGCAGTTATTCCCTGTCATCTCAGCATTACCTATGTTGATCTGCTTCAGGTTGGGTTTGTCTTAAGTCTAAGCTGGCTGGAAGTTATTTGAGCTCTTCAGTTGTGGCTTTCTCCTCTGGCAGTTTGCTGCATTATGGGTTCAAATATAGAGGAGCCTAATTGACACCTGCCTCTTAGCATCTCTTTTATTTTCCTTCAGTCGTTGGAGGAAGAAAAAACAAACAGATTTTGCTAATTTGCAAGTCTAAAAATTTGTTTCTCTTGGTGACTATAAGATAAGATTAAACTTGGAGGTATGCATAATGGTAGAGTTTTAGAACTGATTATGTAATTTATATGGCATAAACAGGCAGAAGAAAGTTTATGCATGTACCAGCTGCCTTAAAAAATGGAAAATGGAACGGATGAGGAAAGCAATCATCACTCTAGTACTTTCAAAGTTGACCTGAGTATTGATAAACATTTAGTAGATGTAAAGAATGTTTTCTAATTTTAGCTCAAAGAATTACTGCCTGCCAATGGATCAGACTGCAATTTAAGCTTTCGTTCCTACAAAAAGGTTAATACTCCCTTGACCTCAAGAACATTAGAAAAAAATGAAATGTCTGAACCTCTACACTGTCCTGACCCCTGAATCTTAGCCCTGGACTATTAGAAGAGCTTTATCTGTAGGTGTGTATATTTGAGAAATCACTTCTATTACAAATAAAGCCCTCCTTCTCTAGTGGAGGAGATGGCAAGAACCTGTCTGAGACTCTGACATTAGATCCTGTCTTTAAGTTTCAGGTTAGAAATGCTTTGTGTTCTCTGTGGGTCTTCACTGGCTTTGCTAACCACTCCTTAAGACAGCCCTGGCTGTGAGCTGAGTGCTGTGAGCTGAGGGCAGCAATCAGCCCTTTCCTTTCCTTTCCTTTCCTTTTTTTTTTTTTGGTTGGTCATGAGGCTTGAACTCTGTGCTTGGGTGCTGTCCCAACACTCTTCAGCTCAAGGCGAGTGCTCTACCACTTGAGCACCACTTCCCGTTTTCTAGTGATTTATTGGAGATAAGAGTCTCACAGACTTTCCTGCCTGGGCTGGCTTTGAACTGTGATCCTCAGATCTCAGCCTCCTGAGAGGTGTGAGCCACCAGTGCCCGGCTAGCCCTTTCCTTTAATCACTTCCTTCTGGATTCAGTATTTATTAAAAGTGATAGGTGTGGAGCCAGGTTCTGAAGACACATCCCAGTAAGACCAAGGGGCTGCCTTCATGGTGCTTGATATTGGAAAGGTAGACTCCTTGATAGGCAGTTAGCAGGTGAAAGGCCACAGTGCTCTGGAAGCATGCATTAGTGCTGATCAGATGGACTTGGATATATGGAAGGCTCTGAGGAGGAGAGATTATTTGTGTTGAGATGGAAAGACTCTAGGAAAGATGCATGCCACAACTGAATGAACGTGTGAGATGTCTATTAGATGTTATAGCTCCAAGAATTATGTTTGGATTTGATTGTAGGCATCATTTGACTTGATCTGATTTTTTTTTGGGTTTGGGTTGCCATTTTCATCTGTAATCTATCTTAACCTGTCTTTTTTTCTTTTACAGCATTTATTTGGTCTTATTTTTAATTATTAAAAATCTTTATTAAATAAAAAGACTACAGTTATGTCAGGCAGAGTGCGTTTCCTTTTGGACAATGTTATCCTTTCACTATCAGTTTTTCCCCCCCTGTCTCACTCACAGGTTGTATAATTTATTTTCAACATGGTATCCAATGAGTATGATTGCTGCTTTGGTTTACCCTTTGCCTCTCTTTATATTCCCAAATACATTGACAAACAAAAAGAAAAGAAAACAAACAAAGCAAAAAAGACAAAAAAACCTTGTTTCCATTTTCTGGAGTTAATTTCAATAAATATTTTTCTGTATGATCAGATACACAAAGGTATTAAGCCTTTCTGTTCCTTTCCTAAGAGTGTCCTCCTTTGATCTCATTGTATGAATGCCTAGAGACCCGTACAATTTATCATGTTTTCTTAATTGTAGTATGGTACTTATAACAAGATTTACTACCTTATGTTTTTAAGTATGTCGTTCAGTGGCATTAAGAACACTGACATGGTTTTCCTACATGACCACCATCCAGTCTCAGAACTGTACATCTGCAAGATGGAAAATATTTACTTAATTCCCTAGCCATCTACATTCTCTTTAGTAATAGTCTGATTACTCTAGATATCTCATGAATGGAATCCTACAGTATGTCTTTTTATGCCTGGTTTGTTTTGCTTAACCTTTTTTTCACCTATGTTGGTTGTATGTGTATGTCAGAATTGCCTTTCAAAAGTGAATTATATTCAAGGTCCTATATTATTTCCTCTAAGTATGTATGAGATATTCACTAACCAATAGCTTCATTAACTCCCTAGCTCCTTCACTGACAAGTGATTCATGCATTTGCCCCACACCCCCCTCCCTTATTGATTACTTGCTGGGTGCCAGACACCTATCTATTTGATGGGGATATGAAGAACACCTACAAAAAACACCCTACCACAAATTCTGCCTGTCAGAGAGATAGACTCTATCAATTATTAAACAATATCTGTCCAAGAGTGGTTGTACATATAAAGGTCTGTGTGACTTCAGAGGAAACACAAACAAATGCTTCATGGGAGAGCTGGGGGTGGCTTGCCAAAGGTAGCAATTGAATTTGCCTGGGAAGTATTTGTAGGAGCTTTATAGATAGATGGCTGATGGGGTGGGGTGCGACGTTGGGGGAGTGGGAAGGCATCAGACAAGAGAACAGCATAGCAGTGAATGGTATCTTGAGTATCTATCTGCACAGCAATTTAGTGTGGTAGTTATCAATTTAAAGTCCAGTTGGACAGTTCACGAGCCTTCAGGTCTGAGCTATGTAGAGCAATCTGTTTTTCTTTCACTCTCCTCATTTCTAAAATGAGAATAACAATAATGACTTTTCTGATAGGGAGATTTAAGAAGCAAGACATACAGAATGCTTATGACTGGCCCTAGCCCCAGGAGCTGTTTGCTTGAGCTTGCCATACCTCGCCCTCTTGTGAAGGTCCATATTTAGCCATTGGTTTATTCTTCATTTCTTGATATTTCCAGTATAAAAATTGTTGAATTACACAAATGTTGGCTTGGTCTTGGTGGGGCGGGGAGGGGGTGAGATGGTATAGGTACAGGGAATTAAAAGCAGGATAGAACTGTTTACCCTGCTCTGCAGACCACTGGGTTCTGGAAAAGGAAAAAAGACACCATCAGTGTTGTCCATGTGCAGCTCTGTTAGGATTACAGTAGCCAGTCTGGACTCTGTAGCAGATTTGGTTTTCACCTGCCTTCCTTTCTTTTCTCTTTCTTTCTTTCTTTCTTTCTTTCTTTCTTTCTTTCTTTCTTTCTTTCTTTCTTTCTTTCTTTCTTTCTTTCTTTCCTTCTTTCCT
>NW_012269980.1:0-470 GCF_000151885.1 Dipodomys ordii
GCAGAGGCAGTGCGGGGCAGGGGCAGTGCGGGGCAGGGGCAGTGCGGGGCAGGGGCAGTGTGGGGCAGGGGCAAGTGCGGGGCAGAGGTACAGTGCGGGGCAGAGGCAGTGCGGGGCAGAGGCAGTGCGGGGCAGAGGCACAGTGCGGGGCAGAGGCACAGAGCGGGGCAGAGGCACAGAGCAGGGCAGAGGCAGTGCAGGGCAGAGGCAGTGCGGGGCAGGGGCAGTGCGGGGCAGGGGCAGCGCGGAGCAGGGGCAGTGTGGGGCAGGGGCAAGTGCGGGGCAGAGGTACAGTACGGGGCAGAGGCAGTGCGGGGCAGGGGCAGTGCGGGGCAGGGGCAGTGCGGGACAGAGGTACAGTGCGGGGCAGAGGCAGTGCGGGGCAGGGGCAGTGCGGGGCAGGGGCAGTGCGGGGCAGGGGCAGTGCAGGACAGAGGCAGTGCAGGGTAGAGGCAGTGCGGGGCAGAGGC
>NW_012269980.1:1895-3293 GCF_000151885.1 Dipodomys ordii
GTGTGGGAGGAGGAGGAGGTGTGTGGGAGGAGGAGGGGGTGTGTGGGAGGAGGAGGTGTGTGGGAGGAGGAGGAGGTGTGTGGGAGGAGGGTACCTGTCAGGAGAGGGGGCTTTGCACATTCAGAGGAAGTGGGGTGGCTGGGTGGGGGCGTGGACGCCCATCTCAGAGCCCTGGCCCAGGCTTGGTGTCTGTCTCCCCAGGGCTGGTGTCTGTCTGTCTCGGGGACCCCCTCGCTGGGGGTGCCTTGGCTGGGCCGCAGGGAGGTGTAGCGTGATGCTCGCCCCTCAGCTGTGTCGTCCTGTGACCCCCCCATCTGAGCATGGCGTCCATGCGCTCCCCCCCACCACGGAACCAGCACTTACTAGGCGGCGTCCTCGTCACCTGTTCCTGTCCCGTAATTGCTGATGTTGGTGGCAGCGGTGACCCCACAGATGATGGAAGGGACCCCTCCGCTGATGAGGTAGAACCTACCGGAAGACAGAAGGGCTGAGGCTCAAAGTGGGCACCATGGTCCCTTTGGGGTGCCAAGGAGAGGTGGCTGGGGCTGCAGACACCGGGGCGCCCAGTGAACCCGACCTCCCGGGACCTGGGCTGGGGACAGGCAGCACGAGTCAGAGCCTGCTGTACCCGGGCCGTGGAGGAGGCCATGACCCACAGGTGCTGAGTGCTTATGCTCAGGTCTGGGGTCTTTGGCTGGAGCCCTCTGGACTTGTCCTCAGCCAGAGTGCAGGCCACACCCCAGCCCTTTGTCTCTGCATCAGCCAGTGGTCCCGTGACCAAGTGGGCAGTTTTACAGCCCTACCGGACCTTAGGAGAAGGGCTCAGGCCCACCCAGCCCTCTGGAGCTGCCGGAGAGATGCTCACGTTTGAGCCCTGCCCTGCCCACGCTAGCAGGAGTTGGCTGTGGCCCGGGCTGACCTCCCCTCCCCAAGGCCTTGACTGCAGCTCCACAGAGGAGGATCAATCCAGCCCACTAATCTGGTGTTGTGTGTCCTCCCTGCTCTCCCAAGACATGGTGGCCTCTTGTAGGGACCACCAAGGGACCAGCTCCAAGTGGGGCCTGCAGAAAGGGGCCAGTGTCCTGCCTATCTCAGATAACCGCAGGGAGCAGCGTGGCCCCATGGCCCCACAGTCAGTCGCGGGCCCCCTTTCCGGGGGTGGGACTGGGGGCGCTGCTAAGCAATCTTGGCCTCTCAGAGTTCTGTCTCCAAAGAGAACAACGTGCATGGGCCGTGGCACACAGTGACAGTCCCAGTCAACGTGTGCGTGACCACAGTGACAGTGTCAGGACAGCGTGTGCGCGACCACAGTGACAGTGTCAGGACAGCGTGTGCGTGACCACAGTGACAGTGTCAGGACAGCGTGTGCGTGACCACAGTGACAGTGTCAGGACAGCG
>NW_012269981.1:0-1505 GCF_000151885.1 Dipodomys ordii
TCCCCTCCACAAATTATACCAACATCAAATACAGTGAAAGCAGGGGTTATACCGTGGGGGAGGGACATACAAAGCAACAAAGAAATAATCTTATAAATAAATATGTTAGAAACAATCGCATGAAAGAAAAAAAAATTTGAATGCATATCTTAGGGTTCATTTCCCTAACATCACCTTGTCTGACCTTTTCTGCTTGACTCAGACATATACTAGATATTGCAAATAAGGGAAACCATAGGACCTGTGTTTCTTTGGGCCTGGCTTACTTCACTTAATATATAGTACTTTTTTTTTTTAACCATTCCTGGGGCTTGAATTCTGGCGTGCTGTCGTTGAGCTTTTTTTTGTACAAGGTGCTCTACTACTTGAGCCGCAGTACCACTTTTTTTTTTTGAGTAGTTTATTGGAGATAAGAGTCTCAGAGTTTCCTGGCTTCAAACTGCGATCCTTAGATCTCAGCTTCCTGAGTAGCTAGGATTACAGGCATGAGCCACCAGTGCCTGGCTGTTATTATTTATTTAGTTAGTTGTGGCCTTGAACTCTGGGCCTAGGTGCTGTCTCTCAGTTCTTCAGCTCAAGGCTAGCACTCTACCACTTGAGCCACAACTGCACTTTTGATTTTCTGGTGTTTATTGGAGATAAGAGTCTCATAGACTTTCCTGCCTGGGCTGGTTTTGAACCGCTGTCTTCAGATCTCAACCTCCTCTGTAGCCAGGATTACAGGCATGAGCCACCAGCGCTCGGCTGTTATTAATATTAGTTTTGTGAGTTAGGTTATGAGTACTATACTTCTTGGTCACTGTCATCTCATCCTTTGTTCTCCCCATCATTAAGATGTTTTATACACATTGGATTTATATACTCTAGTCTGTGACCTGTGTTTTTGTGTATTTCCTTGAATTGGTGAGGTTAGTGATATAGAATGAATTCTAGAGGTTCTATATTGATATTTATTTTATGAATTTGTGTTGCTGTGAAGGCTTTGAGTATACCCTGACTTGTTTGATATTTTGATGTTTTGGATGTTAATAAAATGGTTTATTGCTTTTTATCCCCCTCTCTCCTCCTTTGCTGAAGTAATTGGTAGAGTTGAAATTCCTGTGAGTAGGCATGTTTTGCTGTGATTGGCATTTTTGGTTTTGGTTTGTAATTGATACAGTCCAGCTGTGGCCACCCTGTTCTGTCTGTCACAAGTCCTTCTGTATAGCACTCGATTCCAGTAATCCTGGGAAGCTTCTTTAAAGTGTTTTTTTATGTGTCAAAATGCCATTTTGACATCTTTGGTATGAGAACACATTTGAAAAAAAAAACCCACAAATTTATTCAGATAAAAATGGAAAAATCAGGGGCCTGGAAGGTGGCTCAGTGGTAGAGCGCTTGCCTTGCATGCATGAGGCCCTGGGTTTGATTCCTCAGTATCACATAAGCAAAAAGAAAAAAGCTGGAAGTACCGCTGTGGCTCAAGTGGTAGAGCGCTAGCCTTGAGCTGAAGAGCTGAGGGACAG
>NW_012269981.1:6192-7942 GCF_000151885.1 Dipodomys ordii
AAAAAAAAAAACCTGCTTAGTGGCTTAGTGGTAGAGTGCTTGCCTAGCATGCCTGGAGCCCTGGGTTTGATTCCTTAGCACCATTTAAACAGAAAAGGCCGGGAATGGTGATGTGGCTTAAGTGGTGGAGTGCTAACCTTGAGCAAAAGAAGCTCAGGAACAGTGCCCAGGCCCTGAGTTCAAGCCCCAAGACAGGCAAAAAAAACAAAACAAAACTGCCTTTTTGCATTTGGTAATCAAGGTGTACAGATGTAAATTTCTACTAGATCTGCATCTACTCAATCCATCCTGCCCATGATATACTTGGCTTTTGGAAGGAGGGACTCACAAACTTTCTTAGATAGTCCAAAGGTATAAGGTAAATGATCACAGCCATTTCAGTATTGTTGTGAGTGTGTGTGGTCAACATCTGTTCCCATTGGGCTAAGAGGTTTTGCTTTTCAGGGAAAAATCTTATACTCTGTCTGCCAGTGGCTGGTATGAATGTTGAGTGTTTCTTCCTTTATATTCTGAAATTATTTTTGATTTCTGGCCCAGAGAATAGGAGACCTTAGCTCAGAGATGTCTTTTATGTTAGTTAAAAGCAATAAAAATTCTCAAGGTGGTTTAATTTTTGTGCTTGAATGAGAATGGGACAATGCTGCCTCTGTGTTTGGGGTGAATAATTCCATAGACATTTTTATATGTTGGGATTACACAATCAAAGCCAGCTGTGTAATTGGGAGCTCCAACACGATCTGGAAGGAACTGAGCCTGTGGTAGTATGACCTGGTAGATATGATGGCACTGACCTGCATGCCTTTCTTTTCAGCATGAGGTTTTCTCAGCTCCAGTTGGATTTAACTCTAATGTGTTCTAGCTTCTAGTCAACCATCCTTCCATTCCCATACTCCTTTCCCCTTCTTAGTAACATTTTCCTGGCTGTGTGAAGTCCATACTCATTGCCAGTCCAGTCGGCAAAGCTCTACTGGACTTCATTAGGGTGAGTTCAGGTGGGAGAGGAAGTCTGGTACTCCTTAGTAACAGATTGTTGAATTACATGAGTTTCAACCTCTTGTCTCAGTGATAACTGGTAGGTGCTAGCTAGTTCACCCTGGGAGGAAGTCCTTAGAATACTAGTGTTATTCTAAAAATCCACATTAGGGTTCATATTGCTTTAGAATGATCAGATTTCTCCTTAGAATTCCATGTTTTATAATGCCCCATAAGCTGTCATTTTGCAGTAACTATTATGAGTTTCTGTTTCTAGATTTCTAGCGAGATAAGTCATACTTAGGCAAGCTGAATCTCTCGTGCTAGTTTCTTCATCTGTGAAGTGTGGGGTTAAGGATACTGCTGGAAAGTACCTATAGGACAAGTTGAGGTGCTCCGAGCACTGAGCTGTTTACTTTTGCCATAGTATACATTTTACCATTAGCCAAAATACCTGGGCTGGACATCCAGAGGGTCTGAGAGTCTAGGATTTTCATTTTTTTTAATTCACTGGCCCCATGATTAGGTAGGGTTTAAAAAAAATAAAAACAGAACCACAAAGAATTAAAATATGTCTTTTGTAGTTCAGTAGCACGTTTGGTAAGAGCACTCTTGGAAACTTGTTATGTTTTGGAAGAACTCCTGGAATGGGGAATACATGGTAGTGTAAAAAAACAGAACAGGGGCTGGGAAGGTGGCTCAGTGGTAGAGCGCTTGCCTTGCATGCCTGAGGCCCTGGGTTCGATTCCTCAGCACCACATAAGCAAAAAGAAAAAAG
>NW_012269982.1:0-942 GCF_000151885.1 Dipodomys ordii
CCTCCTCCTCCTTCCCCTCCTCCTTCTCCTTCTTTTTCTTCTTCCTCCCCCTCTTCTGACAGCACTGTGCTTTGAATTCAGGGCCTTCCTGCTCACTCAGCTTTCTTGCCCAGTTGGAGCTCTACCCCTTGAGTTATGCCTCCAGCCTGGTTTTTTGCTAGCCGGTTTGGCGACCACAGCCTAATGGATTTGTCTTCTGTGATGGCTCTGAACCCCGATCCTCCTAATCTCAGCTTCCTGAGTCCCCACCGCGCGCGGCCCGGAGCCTGCCTTCCTCCTGCAGCCTCTTCCATGGTGGAGGGAAAGAGAGAGAGCAGGGGCGGTAAAGCTCTTCCTGCAAGGGCGTGGACTTCATCTACAAGTCCTGGCCTGCCTGCTCTCATCTGAAGACAACTAAACCCAGCGACCCTCCCAGACAAGCACCCAGACAAGCACCCAGACAAGCACTCAGACAAACACCCAGACAAGCACTCAGACAAGCACCCAGACAAGCACCCAGACAAGCACCCAGACAAGCACCCAGACAAGCACCCAGACAAGCACTCAGACAAACACCCAGACAAGCACTCAGACAAGCACCAGACAAGCACTCAGACAAGCACCCAGACAAGCACCCAGACAAGCACCAGGTGCCACCGGTCAGGGACCGAGCCTTGGTGTGAGCGCACACGTGCACACACACACACACACACGCACACACACACACACACACACACACACACACACGTTGGGCGGCCAGGCAGTTAGAACAAGCATCCCATCCGTGTTCAGGACTCAGGTCTGAGTGTGCTCACTGAGCATCATTCATTCCAAACCCGCAGAGAACTGAGCATCATTCATTCATTCCAAACCTGCAGAGGACTGAGAATCATTCATTCCAAACCCACAGAGGATTGAGCATCATTCATTCCAAACCTGCAGAGGACTGAGCATCATTCATTC
>NW_012269982.1:6387-7025 GCF_000151885.1 Dipodomys ordii
TATATCTTATATAATATATTTATATATTATAAATATTTATAGATCTACAAATATATATTTATATAAATTTATATACAAACAATTATATATAAATTACATATGCATTTATATAGACATACATAACTATATTTATATAATATAGTATATAGTTACATACTCTATAAATAGAATACACACATATTTATATTACACGTTTGTATTTTTATAGTTAAAGATCCCTGATAAAGCTCCATGAGAGATCGTTTCCAGAAGCCAGGGCTCCCCAAATTCATTCTCACTTTGCCTTCAGGGGAATCACGAAGGGAGAAAGTTGAACTTTATGTCTCAGAGAGCACCCCCACCCCCCCAAAAAAACCAAAACAGAACAGAACAGGAGCTGTGCAGGAGGAAGGGAGGGAGGTGTTGGGAGGCGCACCCTCTAGGGGCGGAGCTGGGTACCAGCAGCTCTAAGCGGAACCCAGCCAGGCCTCCTCCCAGCTTTTCCCCCCTGCTGAACGCATCTCCTGCAGCCTGCCAAGGGTCCAGCCGGCCTCCCTCCCTCCACAGGGCCTCCTGCCTGGGATCACAGGCCAGGCACAGCCCACTGCAGAAGTCTAGAAAGTTCCTTGGACGGGTTGGCACACAGCCTTGTTAACAGA
>NW_012269983.1:0-4455 GCF_000151885.1 Dipodomys ordii
GGGCTGTGGCTCAAGTGGTAGAGCACTAGCCTTGAACTGAAGAGCTGAGGGACCGTGCCCAGGCCCAGAGTACAGGCCCCATGACTGGCCAAAAAAAAAAAATTTATATGGATGGGAAGGTGACTTAGTAATAAAGTGCTTGCCTAGTATGCATGAAGCCCTGGGTTTGAGGCCTCAGTACCACATAAACAGAAAAAGCTGGAAGCAATGCTGTGGCTCAAGTGATAGAGTGCTAACCTTGAGCAAAAGAAGCTCAGGGACAGTGACCAAGCCTTGAGTTCAAGCCCCAGGTCTGGCCCCCTCCCCAAAAAAATTATATAAAATCAAGTGCAAAATTTAAAATGTATGTTCACTGATGAATAGGTTTATTCAGTATAGAACATTTCCATCCTCACAGGAAGCCCCCTCACTCCCTCATCCAGTTAGTTCCAAAGGAACAGTTCCACCCCGTCTCAGTGAAAGGTAACTGCTCTTCTGGCCAGGGGCTCATAATACTGAAGCGAACGACTCTATTTTCCCCTTTTCATCGATTAATGTAGGCATAAGAAGGAACACTGATTTTCAAAAGACCTAGAAAGTGGTAGAAAGAGATGTCACCCCAGAGTGGCCAGAACTTTTGAAATCACAACTTAAATCCTGACTTCTCCAGGAGCTTGTAAAAACATAAAAGGGACAATGTAAGACTGAAGAGCAGAAGGGACTTGTGTTCTTGGGAAGGTGTTCTTAGGGTTAGACGTGGCTTTTACTTTTTTTAGTAATGAGAAAAGCAGTACTACATAAGACAGGATCTGATTTGCTTGACAATGTCAAGATGGATGTACTGGGTGCAAGCGTAGTGTCACATAGGGGGTAGCACATTGGTCTGTGCTTGGAGAGGGAAGACCCGACAGTTGTAGCATTGTGTAATGTCTGCTTTGATGTCCACAATAATGTGTCACTTCATTTGATACCTGTTTAATAGACACACCTTAAAAAATTGTTTTTGATATAGTAGGATTTTAAGCCGGTGTTCTAACATTGGAGTTACTCTCCTAGCCCTTAACTAAAGTTTTTGAATTGGTCTTGTTTACCCCCAAGCTGGTCTGGATTTAGGTCCTCCTGTTTATACTTCCCATAGAGCGGGAATGATAACTGTGTGACAGCTGTGTTTATTTTATTTGTAGTTGGTTAAGATGGGACTTGTGAACTGTTTTTGTTTTTTTTTTTTTGCTAGGGTGGTCTTGACCCATGATCTTCCAACTCTTTTCCTCCCAGATAGGTAGGATTATACTAGTATGTCGATTTTTTGTTTTTGTTTTGGTTTTTTTGGTGCCCAGAGTGCTACTTCCATCTTTTTCTAAGTTGTGTATTGAGATAAGAGTCTCATGGACTTTTCTGCTGGGGCTGGCTTTCAACCATGATCCTCAGATCTCAGTCCTTGAGTAGTTAGGATTACAGGTGTGAGACCACCTCGTATGTCTTTTTAATGGTTTTAAAATTATTTTCTAGGGCCAGCGGCAATGGCTAATGCCTGTAATATAGCTACTTGGAAGGTAGAGATCAGGGGATTTAGGTCTGCCCAGCCTGGGAATAAAGTTCACAAGATTTCATCTCAACCAATTGCTGTATGCAGTAGTGCATGCCTGTATCTCCAGCATAAGTAGAAGGATCACACACTAGGCTGGCCTGAGCAGAAACACGATCCTACCACAGAAACAAGGCAAAAAGGAGCTGGAGGCATGGCTCAAATGGTGGAAAGCTTGCCTTGGGATCAGTACTGCTAGTGGGGGTGGGGCAAGATTGGAGAATGAGAAGTTCTTAGGAATTAAATATTCCACATTTTGCCACATAAATCCTAAGAATTTCCACAGTATAAATAAGCAACAATTCTAGTCTATAGTAACAACTAACATCTTTGAGGTTGCATAAGACCCTTCCTGTCCATTATGAAAACATTTCTCCCAGTTACAATTAAAGTAGATCACTAATAAATGAGAGGCTATGGGTCATCAAAAAATGACAGTGTCCAGCTTGGCGTGAGGGTTCACACCTGTAATTCAGAGTTGAGGCTGTGGGCTCACTTAAGAATGCATGGTTATTAGCATGTACAAAGCCTTGGCTCAATCCATCTAGCAACAAGAAAGAAAAGAAAAAGGAAGGAAGGAAGGAGAGGAAGAGAGGAAGGAAGAGAAAGAGAGAGAGGAAGGAGGGAAGGAAGGAGAAAGTAAGTTAGTTCTGATTTTCTAGAAACTTTTGTGAACAGATGAAATTATTTCTTGGTGATGTTGAATTGTGGGGCATTTCATCCAAAGAGACTCCTAGCAGTTCCTATTTTTGGCCAATTAAGTGTGCTGAAAAGATAACTAGCTAGTCAGATGAGCAGCTGAAAATTAGTACCGGGAACAGACCCATTCAAATAAAGAGACAATAAAATGGTTCATAATTGAATAATCATTTCTTTTTCTGCCATTTGAGTTACTGTAATCAGACTTACTCTTTTCCTAAGCCATTCATTTTCCTTGCTCTACTATTTCATGCCTTTCTCTCCCTGCCTAAGTGAGAGGTACTTTCTCTACACTTAATTTTCACATAACTTTTCTTGAATCTTATCAACACGCTCCATCTCTAAAGTTAAAACCAACTTAGCTTTTATACCTGGTATTTTCCACTAATGGGTGTCTTTATAGTGTTTCAGTATCTAATGCTCAGTCCATACTTGGTGTACCCCTTACCTTCTATCTTGTCTAATGCTATCCTTTCTCATCAACCTGCTTGCCTATTGTTTTTCCTACATAATTTCTAATTGGAATATGTACAGTGAAAGCAGGCTCAGTGACAGCAGTGAAATTGCAAAGACCACAGGAAGTATCAAGAATTCTTTAAAAAATAAACTAATGCATGCATGTTATTTTTTTCATGTAATGGAGAGAACTACAAATACCTTGCAATCATACATATACATACAATTCTATATTATCCATTCTTCCCAAGAGCAGGATAAAGTTCTGAACTTATTTTAGCAATAAAATAAAGGAGCTGGAAAGGTGGCTCAATGGTAGAGCGCTTGCCTTGCATGCATGAGGCTCTGGGTTCGATTCCTCAGCACCACATAAGCAGAAAAAGCTGGAAGTGGCGCTGTGGCTCAAGTGGTAGAGCGCTAGCCTTGAGCTGAAGAGTTGAGGGATAGCATCCAGGCCCAGAGTTCAAGACCCATGACCAGCAAAAAAAAAATAAAGTAAAAATAAAATTCCTTTATATGTATCTGCATAGCCATGACTTCAAGTTAACAGAAGTTTTGAAATTACACACAGGAGAACAGGGCAAGCTGGGTTTTGTTTCTGACTTTAAATCTGTCATTATAGTGGTGACTGTCCTTGCAAGGGTCTTATCTTTTCTGGTAATAAACTTCATTGTGGCTAGGAAATCCTACTGTTCTTTTTGTGAGACAGGCTTCAGTGAATCTTGAAATGTACAGTTCAGCCTTAGAATGGAAAACATTTCAAAATTTTTACATCTGAATCTAAATTAAAAGAAAGCATTTGTGAATATTTCCAAATTTTAATCCTGATAATGCTTTTTTAAAAAAATCTTATTTTTTTAGAAAGTTAAGATGAAAGAAATCTTTAAATGGTTTTCTTTGTAATTTTTTTAAAAGATCTTAACCTTAACGTATGACAAAGGGAAAAGATTATTTCCACAGCTTCTTTACTCCTACATGATTCTAAAAATATAGTTGTTCATTATATGAAAGATATGTGGAATGATGCTGAATAGGATGTGTAACAAACTTTCGTTAGCCTAATTTTGGCACACATTTTTATTGAAGTTTTATGATTATAGACTGTAAATTAAGTAAGGCTTCAATATTTAAAGACTTTCTAGTTTTGTATTGTCCATTAAAATAGACAATAGCCATAAGTGATCATTGAAATTTTAAACTGATTAAAAATTTTACAAATTAGATACTCAGTTCTTCAGTGGCATTGGATGGTGTCATTTTAGAGCACTGTTTCTCAACATATGACCTTAATCAAATTATCCTGAGTATTTTCTTATGTGTAAATTATTGAGGTTAGCCCCAAATATAGTCATTGAAAATGTCTGAGTAAAGCATAGAAACCTACTTTTTTTTTTTTTTTTTTTTTGGTGATGGTTATGGGGCTTGACCTCAGAGCCTAAGAACTGTCCCTGAGTTCTGTGTTCAAGGCTAGCTCTCTACCACTCAAGCCACAGCTCTGCTTTCAGCTTTTTGGTAGTTAATGGGAGATGACTCTCATGGACTTCCTTGTCGAGGCTGGTTTTGAACCTCTATCCTCAGATCTCAGCCTCTTAAGTAGCTAGGATTATAGACATAAATCATTGGCCCCTAGCTAGAAATTTACATTTTTAACTAAGACAGTGAAAGTTGAAAACCTCCATATATTTTTTTTTTTTGGTTGGTCGTGGGGCTTGAACTCTGGGCCTGGGCGCTGTCCC
>NW_012269983.1:8620-12248 GCF_000151885.1 Dipodomys ordii
GAAGGTGGCTCAGTGGTAGAGTGCTTGCCTTGCATGCATGAGGCCCTGGGTTCGATTCCTCAGCACCACATAAGCAAAAAGAAAAAAAGCCGGAAGTGGCACTGTGGCTCAAGTGGTAGAGCGCTGGCCTTGAGCTGAGGGACAGCGCCCAGGCCCAGAGTTCAGGCCCCACGACCGGACCTCCCCCCCAAAAAAAAGGAAAGAAAGAAACTAAATGAGCTGGGCGCTGGTGGCTCATGCCTATAATCCTAGCTACTCAGGAGGCTGAGACCTGAGGGTCTCGGTTAAAAGCCATCCGGTTAAAAGCCATCCAGGCAGGAAAGTCTGTGAGACTGTTATCTCCAATAAACCACCAGAAAACCAGAAGTGGCGCTGTGGTTCAAGTGGTAGAGCACTAGCTTTGAGCTGAAGAGCTGAGGGATAGCACCCAGGCCCAGAGTTCAGTTCAAGCCCCGACTGACCCCCCCCCAAAAATAAAGAAACTACATGAATTTTATATGCATGTACCAATTATTTTCTTTTCTCCCTTTTTTATTTTTTCTGTGTTGGGGAGTGTGCTAGGCAAGTGCTATTTTCCCCCAGTTCCTGTACCAATTATTTTCTAAATATTAAAAGAATTACCAGACAGAACTCCTAAAATCACTTTTACTTGTACATGTTATTTAATATAAACATTTTAAACACATATCTGAACAATAACAGACAACTTTAATATTTTTCCAAAAGAAAACATTTATAATTGGGCTAATTGAATCACTAACATTTAGTTTGGGCTAATTGAATCGCTACTCAGTTTTATCTTTTGAAGTGTTTTCCAAACAGGGCTTTGCTCTATGATGTAAGCTTTAGTTGTTATCATTCTATAGCAGATGGTGTCTATGTTTGGTTTAGAGGTAGTCTATAAGAAGATATAAACATAGCATTATTCACAGAAACAATTTTTTTTCAGAATCACATTTAAAAAAACCCTTTATTCAGCACATATCTCTTTGACGTCTATATGCTAAGAAGTATGTGCATGCTAGAGTATGGAGAGGAAAACACCTGTTCTCCATCTTCAAGGAATTTCAAACGTGTAAGCCAAAAAGGTAGAATGGCATTCTAAATGCTTCAACAGGACATGTTCCAAGGGTAGAATAAAGAACACCTAACTCTGCCTAGGAGAGTTGGGGTGTCTGGGCACAAAGGAAGATAAGCCTGAATAAAAAGTCAAAAACTAGTGAAGAACATTCCATAAAATGTTTATGCCCAGATGGCTCATGACTGCAATCTGAGCAATGTTTATACTTCAGAATTTGAAGGAAAAGGGCCAGCACAATCATGTAATTGGTGAAAGTTCTTTTGGTCACAAGCAAATGGATAGCTAAATTAAGAACTCTTGAGAGATTGAGTTCAGGCTTGGGAGTGTTACATGCATAAAACATAACTTCTCTGGAGTAAACAGAAACAGGATATTTGACAATCCTGCTAAGAGTTTATACATCTTGAAGTAAGAAACAAATATTTGTGTATGAATGACTTTTCCCCAGTGACTTACCTTAGCTATAGTACACATAATATTAATAGCATTTACTATGTTGTGTACTGGAAGGATCCGTAAGTTACTTCCCAGGAATCTGAAAAAAAATTGTTATACAGATCATTTTTCTTTTAAAAACATTTTTATTAGTTGTATGTTTAATCATTCATGCCCTGCATTATGCTTTAGAGATCTGAGATGTCTATGGCGCTTAAATGACAGAAAAAGTATTCATTTCATTTGGTCTTAACAGGAGAGGCCCATAAATCAACATGAACTCTAGCCATCCTGATTCACAGAATAACTGTGTTTCATTAAATATGAAAGCTTATATTATGTTTACCTTCTAGCAAAATAAAACCTAAAATAATTGAAAACAAATAACCATAATATGAAAAATAAGTCCATAGTGCTATTCTTCCCTACCTCTGCTGAATCCTAAACATCAGTTCCCATTCCGGAGGCCCATGGAGTGTAGCAGACAGAACCAAAAAACTATTTCGGTGAAGACTAATAAACTTCTCAATTTTGTTTAGAAATATTTCTTCAGCTGACATAATACATTCTTTAGCATCCATCAATAAAAATGCGATTCCTAGGAAAGGTAGATGTAATATAAAGTCAGTTTGTCATATAAAGAAAATTTTCTTAACCCAACAAAGTCAATAAAAATATAACAAAAAAGCATCCAGACCCTAAACTCAAGGAGTAAAAATTACTATCATAATTCTTATACAAGTAAACAACTTAGGTAGTCCTCTGAAGTGTCTAGCAAAGAATGACTTATTCTAAGTATTTAAGGGAAACCCATTTTGGTCAATTATTAGTTTTTTTTTCTCAGACTAAGGCACTAGCCACATGAAAGCAATGCCTAACTTTAGTATCAAGACTATGTTTTATGTGTGTGTGTCTGTGTGTGTGTTCCTGTAGGGGTGTATGAACTCAGGGCCTGGGCACTGTCCCTTAGCTCTTTTATGCAAGGCTGGCACTCTACCACTTGAGCCACAGTTCCACTTCTGGCTTTTTTTTTCTGGAGTCTCACAGACTTTCCTGCTCAGCCTGGCTTTGAACTATCATCCTTAGGTCTTATCATCCTAAGTAGTTAAGATTATAGGCATGAGCTACATGTCTGGCTGCAAAAATTGCTGGATGATCCATCTAATCAAAGGAATTTTCCTCTTTCTAGCTTAAGAAGTATATTCTTAGAAACAGACTGGAATTTGAGGATATGGTATTTGACCAGGGATTGTTTCTCAAAATGAAAATATTTTTGTCTTGTCTAATATAACTTCTAGATCAGTTATATTTGTCGTTTTAATTCCACATTTTACTTTCTGTATTCTAGATAAAATATTCTAGATGTTCTTGTGTATTTTTGGCCTTGCTATGTTGCATTGGTTTCAATAAAGTGTTTAATACTGCTAAAATTAGCCTGTTGTATTAAAATCTTTTTGAAAACCTATACTGACTTGTGAGAAAGGGACTGCAGAGGGAACAAGTCAGAAGAGAGGCATGGGGAGTGGCTCCCCAGGAAGGGGCATAGGGGTTCCATTTTCCTCTCTGGGCCTACTTCTGGACACTTGCATGTGATAAGCATCTCAGAAGCTCCGTAGTCTTACATCTTTGATCATTTCTTGAAGAAACCTCTCTCCCAGGACATAGGAATCATAAATACACTCAGTGAGCAGATATCAAGTGGCTCTGAAATAGCACTGGGCCTATCAGAATGGTCCTGAAAGGAAACTTGATTTAATTATAGCGCCTCAAAATATGTGGGAGAGAGCTCAGCCTGGTGATTTGTGCCCTCCTGATCAAACCTTTCACCTCCACCTTCTATCACTTCTATTACTTTCCATGTCCTAATCGTCTCTTAATCTAACACTTCCTCCCTTAACCCAAGATTTAAATATAGTTTTATGATTTCAGGAACATTCGTTTCTATACAGTTTTACAGTATTTGCTTATATCTTTCAGTTAACTCATACAAAAAAAGAAAAATTCCATATATTGGTTTTTGGTTTTTTTTTTGGGTCCGGTTGTGGAGCCTGAACTCTGGGCCTGGGCGCTGTCCCTCAGCTCTTCAGCTCAAGGCTAGCGCTCTACCACTTG
>NW_012269984.1:0-969 GCF_000151885.1 Dipodomys ordii
CAAGTTTATAGCTCTGAGTTCCTACATCAACAAATTGGAGAGATCTGAAACCAACAATTTAATGAGACATCTGAACCTCCTTGAAAAAGAGCAGCCACATTAACCGCAATCCAGTAGACCGAAAGAAAATATTAAAATTAAATCAGAATTAAACAAATTAAAATCCAAAAAAAACACAGAAAGAATCAACAAAACACAGAGTTGGTTCTTCGAAAAAATTAACAAAATTGACAGACCCTTAGCATATCTTACCAGAAAAAGAAGATAACACACCTAAATAAATAAACTGAGATGAGAATGGAAACATCACCACAGAAACAACCAAGATTCAGAACAAGGAAATACTTCTCAAACCTTAAAATGCTAATAAGTTTGAGAACCTGGATGAAATGGAAGAATTTCTAGCAAATATCGACATGCCGAAACTAAACCAAGATGAGTTAAACCATCTTAACAGGCCCATATCAAGCATTGAAATAGAAACAGCAATAAGAGACCTCCCATCTAAGAAAAGCCCAGGACCAGATGGATTTACAGTGTAATTCTACAAGGCATTCAAAGCAGAGTTCACACCAATATTCCTCCAACTCTTCAATGAAATTGAAAGAGAAAGTTCACTACCAAACTCATTCAATGAAGCCATCATAACCCTCATCCCCAAACTAGGCAGGGGCTCATCAAAGACTGACAACTATAGATCCCTTTCATTGATGAACATTGATGCAAAACTTCTCAACAAAATTTTGGCCAACTGACTTCAACAACTCATCAAAAAAATCATACACTACCATCAAACAGGATTCATTTCAGGGATACAAAGCTGGTTCAATATATGCAAATCAATTAATATAATCCATCAATCAAGAAGAGCAAGGCTGGGGCTGGGAAGGTGGCTCAGTGGTAGAGCACTTGCCTTGCATGCATGAGGCCCTGGGTTCGATTCCTCAGCACCACATAAGCAAAAAGAAA
>NW_012269984.1:5269-5846 GCF_000151885.1 Dipodomys ordii
TTTGCAATAACTAGTATATGTCTGAGACAAGCAGAAATGGTCAGATAAGTTGATGTTAGGCAAAATGAACCCCAAGATAAGGATTCAAATGTTTTCTCTTTCTTGCAATTGTTTCTAACATATTTATAAGATGATTTTTTTTATTGCTTTGTATGTCCCTCTCCCTTGGTATAACCCCTGTTTTCCCTGTATTTGATGTTGGTATAATTCGTGGAGGGGAAGGGAAAAACAAAATTGTTTAAATAGGGATACAGGTGGACCCATTGCAGCAATGAGATGTACAAGTCTTTATGTTGAAAAATGAACTTTACAACTTTGCCGGGGGTGAGGGGCGCGGGAGATGGGAAGGGATGGGAAGGGGAAACAAAGGAGGAGGCAACAATGCGTGATAAGAAATGTACTCATTACCTTGCCCATGTAATTGTAACCCCTCTGTACTGTATTTTCATTTTAAAAAATGTAAATAAATAAATAAATAAATGTTTATCAAGAGAGAGCACATTGTGAAACATAGTACAGATTAGGGAGAAAGAAGATTTTGCAGTTTGGCCACCTCCCTGGCTGATCAAAGTAATTC
>NW_012269985.1:0-1200 GCF_000151885.1 Dipodomys ordii
AGGAGGAGAGGGAAGGAGGAAGGGAGGGGAGGGGAGAGGGGAGGGGAGAGGGGAGGGGAAAGGGAAGGGAAGGGAAGGGAAGGGAAGGGAAGGGAAGGGAAGGGAGGCAGAACACTACAAATTCTTAGAAGAAAACACAAGCATAAGTCTTCATAGCCTTGGATTAGGCAAGTTTCTCAAGGATGACAGCAAAACCAAAAAAGTAGGAGTAGGAAAAGAGATACATTCAGCTTCATCAAAACTAATAGTGTGTACTCAAAGGACACAATCAAGAAAGGGAAAAAACAACCACAGGATAGAAGAAAATACTGTAAAATTACCAACCTGAAATGGAACTAAACCCAGAATATACAAAGAGCCCTTACAACTCAACAATAACAAGATATGTACTATGTTCTGATTGTGTGTATGTATACAGACATATATATACATGTATATGCATGTACACATATGCATGTGTACATGTGGTATATACATATGTATACATATACATACCTATCTGTGTATATGCATGCTTGTATATGTATATATATATGTATATACATACATGAATGTTTGTGGTTTTTTAGGTCTAGCTTACACATATGAGCAAAAACATACAATATTTGGCTTTTTGACACTGACTCAAATTTAAAAGGACAATTTTGCTAGGCATTGGTGGATCATACCTATAGTTCTAGCTACTCAGGAGGCTGAGATCTGAGGATGATGGTTCAAGGCCAGCTCAGGCCAACAAATCCAAAAGATCCTTGTTGTGTGTAGGGGGACCGATGTTTATAGTAACTTTATTCATAATTTAGTATTTACAATACTAACCCTATTCATAATTTACAAAAGATGTTCTTCAACAAGAGAATAAGTAATCAACCTCAGAAAGGAATAGTATTCAATGATAGAGGCATTATTAGAAAGGAGGTGCTGGTTCTCCATGATGATTGAATCTTTAAAGACAGAATCCATACTCAAAAGGCTATGTATCTCAATGGTCCAGAGTATGATACTGAAGAAAGTAAAACTATATGGAAGGAACACTCAGTTTCTGGATACTAGCAGATGAGAAACTGGTTGATTTAAAAAAAAGTGTGGGGCAGTATAACCCCTGCTTTCTCTATATTTGATGTCAGTATAACTTGTGGAGGAGATGGGGAAAAACCAGTTGTTTAAGGATACAGGTGGACCTGTTGCAACAATGAGAAGTAC
>NW_012269985.1:5070-6994 GCF_000151885.1 Dipodomys ordii
GGAAGGTGGCTCAGTGGTAGAGCGCTTGCCTTGCATGCATGAGGCCCTGGGTTCGATTCCTCAGCACCACATAAGCAAAAAGAAAAAAGCCAGAATTGGCGCTGTGGCTCAAGAAGAGCTGAGGGACAGCGCCCAGGCCCAGAGTTCAGGCCCCACATCCGGACCCAAATAAAAAAAAAAAGAAGTACGGTGGAAACTCCACTGATACAGGAACAATCAGCTGAAGAGGAAAGAATGGCTGACAGGCTTCTAGGCCTGTAAGTAGATAAGAGTTCCACAGTTGGACTTAGAGAATGTCAGCTTGCCAGGGGACTCAAAGCTGTAAGGAATTCCAGTGAAACCACATCCACACCACCCGCACACCACTCAGGCAAGTCAAACATTCAGTCACATGCCCAGAGCTTCCAGGTCCAAGCCCCCTTCCCAACAATTTCCTTGACAAAGTCATCTCTAATCCCCCATTCTGAGAAACATTTCGAACAAGGCTGATTAAGCACAAGAAGGGTTCCAGCAAGGTTCAAGTTTTCCACTGTGAAGAGGCATTATGCTACTGTGTAGATAAGGCCAAATCTATAGCAGGAGCCTGGGAAAAGAGCAAGAAGCAGCAGGACACCTCACTGGGAGGGAAGTGTAGATGCTATTAGTGAGCTGTCTGGAATAACAATAACAGCAACTAACACAGAGAGAAGTTACCCGGTGTCAGTCACTACTGACACCTTAACTTCATGGAGGTTTGTACAGTAATGCTCAGAATCCATGAGTTTATGTACAAGGAAACCGAGTTGAGAAAAAAAACTGTGCATGTTCAGGATGCACAGACTTCAACACTGTACTGCAGATGCTTGATTCACTTTCCCCATCATGTCACCCAACTTGCACTAAAGACATGGCACCCTTCAACAAGTCTCAGATTTTCAAGCTGGCAGTTAAATTCAGGATTGTATGCCTTTTCTGGCTTAGGAGGACAACCAGAACTTTTCTCTGGCTTCTAGGGCACCATTTAGTTTTTGTGAGGCAGATTTTCACAAAATCAAAGGCAAGGAAACACTTATCAAAGCACAGAATGATTTAAACACAACCGACAACTACTTAGAAAAGACTGGGAGTTTCAACAGCATCAAGTATGGTGCAGCAGGCATTTAAAATTTTTGAAACTTCTTTTATTTATTATTTTTTATTATTCTGCTCAAACCTTCATGTAACAAATCTCCTAATAATACCCACTGTTGGCCCTGTAATCCTAGCTAATCAGTAGGCTGAAATCTGAGGACTGCAGTCGAAGCCAGCCCAGACAGAAAAGTTGGTCAGATTTATCTCCAGTCGACCCAGCAAAGAGACCGAAGTGGAGGTATGGCTCAAGTTGGTATGGTACCAGGTTTGAGTGAAAAAGACACAAAGAGCCCAAGGCTCTGAGTTCAAACCCCAATACAGGCATTAAAATAAAACTACCAATAAGGTGTAGTATTATAAACTCTCCATTTTACAGATGAGAAAACAGGCACAGACATGTAGCTTGCCCTAACTAGTGACACACAGCCAGCAAGGCTCTCCTCTTCCATACCTCAGGGAAGGAACCAGTCACACCTGCGCAGTGCATGGAACGCTTAAAAATAAGTTTATGTGGGTACGTTCGGGGCAACTGTTGTTTGGCAGTTCTCAAATCCTTGCCCCGTGCCGGAAGAAAGCCTGGTCTCGGCAATAAATCCTAGCAAGCCAAGACCTCCAGGAACATGCCCGTCTGTTTCTTCAATGTTCAAGGCCAGGATGAGACGGCGGACTGGGCGAGCGCAGCCCTCTGTCACCGAGCGCGGGGGAGCCCCGGCCCCCCAGCTCCTGGACGAGGCTCGCGCGCCACCGGCTACAAGCTCTCCCGTTCACCTGAACCACCCCCCCACACACACGGCGTCCGCACCCCGCCTCTCCT
>NW_012269986.1:0-3428 GCF_000151885.1 Dipodomys ordii
TGGGGCCTGAACTCTGGGCCTGGGCACTGTCCCTCAGCTCTTCAGCTCAAGGCTAGCGCTCTACCACTTGAGCCACAGCGCCACTTCCAGCTTTTTTTTTCTGCTTATGTGGTGCTGAGGAATCGAACCCAGGGCCTCATACATGCAAAGCTAGAGCTCTACCACTAAGCCACCTTCCCAGCCTGTATACCAAGATTTTTATTACCCATGTTGGTGTTTCAAATCATTAGCTGACACACAATTAATTCTAACAATTTGCTTATATAAAAACTACTGTTTTGGGGCTGGGAAGGTGGCTCAGTGGTAGAGTGCTTGCCTTGAATCCTTGCATGCATGAGGCCCTGGGTTCAATTCCTCAGCACCACATACTCAGAAAAGGCCGTAAGTGGCGCTGTGGCTCAAATGGTAGAGTGCTAGGCTTGAGCTGAAGAGCTGCGGGACAGCACCCAGGGCCCATGACCAACAACAACAACAAAAAAAATTACTGTTTTTGAAAAAAAAAATTTTTGTCAGTTATGGGGCTTGAACTTAGGGCCTGGGCACTACTCAAGGCTAGTACTCTCATCACTTTGAACCACAGCTTCATACAGTTTTCTAGTGATTAATTGGAGACAGTCTCACAGACTTTCCTGCCTGGGCTAGCTTTGAACCTCAATCTTCAGAGCTCAGCCTCCTGAGAAGCTAGTATTATAGGTGTGAGCCACTGGCTCCCAGCTTGTTTTTGAAATTTTGAGACAGGCTCTCATATGTATCTCAGGTCTTGGATTTGAAGGAAATGGAGTAAGAGCCACGACACCTGCAATCCCAGCACTGGGGAAGCTGAGGAGGATCATTTCCTATTCATCTTACTTCTTAATCATCTTAAATGACAATGTAGATAATAAAAATGCTTTGCCATAAAATGATGACAAATTTTCATCTTTCTCTCCTTTTCAGTCAGTTCTTATCCAACCAGCTACCACCAGGAAAGTCCAAAATCCCATACCTTGCCTCAAACCCCATGTCAAGAAGTCTGTCAGCCTCATCGAGCACCAGGACATCCAGGGAGCGCACGCAGCTGGCCAGGTCCAGGCCCTCAGCCTTCCTCCGGAACATGTCCTCCAGGCGGCCTGGAGTCGCCACAATGATGTTCCCACTTGGCAAAGAAAGTGAACCCTCACCACCAGTTCTGGGCTTTGGGAATACAGGTGGTAGTTATTAAAAAGTCATCTAAGAGACTAAATCATCTAAAGGCCAGAAGAGGAGAAAATGCTGCCTGACAAGGGGCAAGGGAATCCAGCGGGGAGATGGCTCTGGTTCTGGCTGTTACCAGGAGAGGGGCTGGCACACCACAGCACACACCAGGAAATTTACTAGAAGGAATCAGACTGTGGTCTGGGTACAGCTCAGGGTAGAGCTAGCACCACCACACATACACAAAAATTAATCAGGTAGGGGCTGGGAAGGTGGCTCAGTGGTAGAGCGCTTGCCTTGCATGCCTGAGGCCCTGGGTTCGATTCCTCAGCACCACATAAGCAGAAAAAAAAAGCCAGAAGTGGTGCTGTGGCTCAAGTGGTAGAGCGCTAGCCTTGAGCTGAAGAGCTGAGGGACAGTGCCCAGGCCCAGAGTTCAGGCCCACAACCGGACCAAAAACAAAAAACAAAAAAACCAAAGTCATACCAGGTGCCGGTTGCTCACACCTATAATCCTAAGTAGGAGGCTGAGATCTGAGGATTGTGGTTCAAAGCCAGCCCCAGCAGGAAAGTCTGTGAAACTCTTATCTCCAATTAACCACTACAAAACCAGAAGTGGCACTGTGGCAAAAAGTGGTAGAGCGCTAGCCTTTAGCAAAAAAGCTCAAGCAAAAAAGACAGTGCCCAGGCCCCGAGTTCAAGCCCCATAACAGACCTCCCCCTCCCCACCAAAAAAAGCCAACTTTGGGAAAATTGTAGCACTGAACAGACCATTGGAAGTACACCTGTGTACAGTATGGAAGGCACCTCTGCAGGACCTGGCTGAGCAGAAGCTCTGCTTACACCGGCAAATTCAGAATCTCAGAATCCTCTCATTACAAGGCTCCATGACCAGCTTCCTCCTCAAGTGTGGACCCCCGCAAACACACCACAACTGTTCTCCTCACCTGCCTCTTCTTCAACTTTTCCTCCCTTCTCAGAAGAATTTCCAGGGCAGGGATGACAAAGGCCAGTGTTTTGCCACTACCTGTGACCTGCAAAGTGAGGAAGAAGGTGTGTTTTCTCTTCCCTGGCTTGTCCCAGAGGAAACAAAGGACTGCACTGGCATCTGGTACTCACCGCCTCTGCTGCCACATCTTTGTTTTTCATGAACAGAGGAATGGTGGCAGACTAAAGGGAGAAATTACAAAGCACTGATTAAGAATGGCACGACTTCACAGAGGCTCCAGAAATACAGTGGGTGGCTGTGGTCACAGTGGGTCCCACCACAAGGAGACTGAGTAAACAAGAAACTACCCAAGGAAAATTTCAGTGGCAAAAGTGTCTTGGATTCAAGTCCTGCCTCCCTTGAACCCAGAAGGGGTTGAGGACATTAGGATTTAAGGCATTTTCCAGCTTCAGCACCACAAAAGGGTTCCCATGCACATGCTCAGCATGAACACCCAAGAGATCTCCAAGAGACATATCCAATGAACCAGCAAAAAGCTCTAGACTGCTGAGATCTGAGGATCAAAGCCAGCTCTGGCAGGAAAGTCTATGAGACTCTTATCTCCAATTAACCACCAGAAAACTGGAACTAGCTCAAAGTGGCAGAGCATTCGCCTTTAGCAGAAAAGCTCAGGGACAGCACCCAACCCTGAGTTCAAGTTCCACGACCAACCCCCCAAAGAAACCCCGCTAGATTGAGGCATGGCTCAAATGGTTGAGTACCACCTGTGGGAGAGAAAGTTGAATGAAAGCGAGAGGCTCTGAATTTAAGCCCTATTACTCGCAAAGGAAGAATAAAAAAGTACTTGGCAATAAGGCTCTTTCAGTTGCTCAAAGCCACTTCAGGCCAACCCCAAGACATTTGCCCTACCACTTCTCTCCAAGGGAACACTGTCCTCAATCAGCCCACAGTCAAAACGGCCTGCAGTAAGGCTTGTCGGTCCCATCTGAGATCCTTCCCAACACCTCACATCAGCTGAAACGACCTCAGTCCTTGACTTCTTTGCTCTACACTGGAAAAGGCGGCCCGCGGCTGGAGGGTCCCGATCCTCAGTGTTTATCGAATGAACAGATGGACGGACGGACGGACGGACGGACGGACGGGCCGGACTGCCTCCCCTTGCCAGGTTCCATGTACAGCTCGTCCGCCCTCACATCCCCCGGCTGCAGGCATTGCCACTCTCCCTTCGGACACCGTGGTGTCACCGTCGGAGCTCCCAGCGGGAGCCGGCCGGGACGGGCCCACAGCCCGGGGCGGTGGCGCCGCGC
>NW_012269987.1:0-2240 GCF_000151885.1 Dipodomys ordii
GGTGGTTAATTGGGGTTAAGAGTCTCACAGATTTTCCTGCCCAAGCTGGCTTCAAACTGTGAACCTCAGATCTCAGCCTCCTGAGTAGCTAGGATTGCAAGCATGAGCCACTGACACCTGACTGTGAAAGGTTTCTTTTTAGATTAAAGATGATTTTGAAATGTAGGAGAATCACTGTGTTTTATGGTAGGTTTTTACATTGTACCTTTGAGGTGATGGTGTTAAATTTATTGGGGATTATATAAAATAATTTCTACCTGCTTTTAAAGGAGAATTAAGGAAGGGTTATACAGTTTTTAGTTTTAAGAGTTTATGGTTATAGATGAGCTAGTTTAACATGTGCTGTTATTGTGGTCAGGATTATCTCTAGATGCTCTAACTAGCCTTATTCTAATCGGACACCATGTAGAGCCATGGTGTTCTTAGAAGATAGCTATAAAATACTGGCATATTTTATTCTGCCTTTCAAATGATAATCATAAAAAATTAAGATACATACTACAATAAATGCATGCCATCAGCCCACACTCATGGATAAAACAAAGCTTTCGTCTAAGAATGTTGCTTTGTGTCCCCTATGTTTCATGCCAACAGTAGTTTACTACAGAGTGATTTTCATAGTCTAATATAGAAGAAAGCAGATGACAAATGGAAGCTTATACCTGTGATTCCAAATATATAAGAAGTCAGGTGGAGGTTCATACCTGAGGCAGGAAAATGGCTTGAACCCAGCAGTTCAGGGCCAGCCTGAGCGGCACATCTCTTAAATAAATAATTAATGAGAGAAAAAATTTTAGTTGAGTGAATTAAATGTAGACTTATTTTTTTAATGAATTGAGGAACAATGAGTGCATTCTTTTTTTTTTCCTTTTTTTATTGTGAAAATACTGTACAGAGGGGTTACAATTACATGGGCAAGATAATGAGTACATTTCTTTTTTTTGGGGGGGGGGTCCAGTCGTGGGGCCTGAACTCGGCCTGGGCGTTGGCCCTCAGCTCTTCAGCTCAAGGCTAGCCCTCTACCACTTGAGCCACAGCACCACTTCCGGCTTTTTTTTTTTTTTTTGCTTATGTGGTGCTGAGGAATCGAACACAGGGCCTCATGCATGCAAGGCAAGCGCTCTACCACTGAGCCACCTTCCCAGCCCTAATGAGTGCATTTCTTATCAAGCACTGTTGCCTCCTTTGTTTCCCCTTCCCATCCCTTCCCATCTTCAACCCCGCCCCCCAAAGTTGTAAAGTTCATTTTTTCGACATAATGACTTGTATATCTCATTGTTGCTATGGGCATTCTTTTTATAAACTCCCTTCCTTCCCTCCCTCCCTCTTTCCTTCCCCCTTCCTTCCTTCCTTCCTTCCTTCCTTTTATTTTGTGCTGGTTCTACGTCTTGAACTCAGGGGCTAGGCACTGTCCCTGAGATTAGCACGCTACCACTTGAGCCACAGCTCCACTTCCAGCTTTTTGGTGGTGAATTGGTGATTATCACTTCCTGAAAGCCTTTGACACTTCTATCTTGGTGAGTTCTTCACTGATCACCTATCAAATTCTAAAATTCAATCTTCTAATGATTTTTCATATTCCTCTAATATTCTTTTAGTTTTCTTCTCTTGGATAGTTAATTATTTTATTTTGCATGACTTATTTGTTTAGCTTATTTTTTAATTTAAAGGTGATGGGGGGGTTACAGTTACATAAGTAAGGCAATAAGTACATTTATTTTTAATCATTGTTGCCCTATCCCTCATTATCTCCCACTTATCCCTCCCTATTCCCCTCCCCTACAGAATCACTAAAGAAGAGGAGCAGAATTAATGGTACTCACTAGATATTATGTTGGAAATGAACTTTACAACTTGGGGGGAAGGGAATGGGGGGAAAGGGAGAAAATGAGGGGGGGTGACACTGTTCAAAAAAATATACTCATTATCTTACTTATGAAACTGTAACCCCCTGTATATAACCTTTTTAATAAAAGACAGACCCCCCCCCAAAACAAACAAACAAAACAAAACAAAGAGTATCACAGACTGGCTGCCTGAGCTGGCTTCGAACTACAATACTCAGATCTTAGCCTGCTGAGTAACTAAGATTACAGATGTTAACCACTAGCACCTACCTTCAACAGCTTTATTAAGATCTAATTCATGGGGCTGGGAAGGTGGCTCAGTGGTAGAGCACTTGCCATGCATGCATGAGGCCCTGGGTTCAATTCCTCAGCACCACATAAGCAAAAAAAAAA
>NW_012269988.1:3454-4274 GCF_000151885.1 Dipodomys ordii
TTTCATTTAGGGGTATGCCACCAGATCATGAGCAAACAATTGTACACTTCTAACTTTTCATTCAATGATGTCACGATGATAGCTAGAAATTGGTCATGGTGGGAATAGTTAGTAAAAAAGTTAGCCAACTCCACAAACCAGAATTTCTTTTCTTTTTGGGAGTCTTGGAGCTTGAACTCAGGTACTGGGTACTGTTCCTAAGCCTCTTTGTACTCAAGGCTAATGTTCTACTACCTGAGCTACTGAACCACTTTTGGCTTCTTCTGAGTAGTTTATTGGAGGTAACAGTCTCACAGACATTTTTGCCAGTCTGGCTTCGAACTCAGATATCAGCATCCTGAGTAGCTAGGATCACAGGAGTGAGCCACCAGTGCCTGGCTAGAACTTCCTTCTCCTCCTCCTCCTCTCCCACCCCCTCTTCCTCTTCCTTTTCCTCTTCCTCCTCCTCCTCCTCCTCCTTCTTTTTGAAAAGATCGTTTTCTTTCTTTTTTCTTTTTTTTTTGTCAGTTGTGGGGCCGGAACTCTGGGCCTGGGAACTATCCCTGAGTTCTTCAGTTCAAGGCTAGTGCTCTGCCACTTGAGCCACAGTGCCACTTCTGGCTTTTTTTTGCTTATGTGGTGCTGAGGAATTGAACCCAGGTCCTCATGCATGCAAGGCAAGCACTCTACCACTGAGCCACCTTCCCAGCCCGAAAAGATCAAGTTTTCATGTAGATGCTACTACCCCCTTGAATTCACTGAAAGCTTTTGCAGGTTCATTTGAGTTTAAGATTCTAAATCTCCATACTGACTTACTAGGCTATATATCTTCAATTCTTGT
>NW_012269989.1:0-2508 GCF_000151885.1 Dipodomys ordii
AAAAAAAAAAAAAAAAAAAAAAAAGATCTTTAAATCCCAATATCCTCATAATGCAACAAAGTTCTATTGCTGATAGAACTGTATTCTACAACAAGAAATGATTTCTTCTCAAGCTACTGCTTAATATATTTAATTAGATTATGATGGAGAATTTATACAAAAAATGGAAAGAGGGATGCCAAAAGTAAAAGGTAACTATTTCTGAGCTTACCAAAGTCAAGGAAAAACATCCCTATGCAAGAAGTCCCTATACTTCAAAGCGATAACACTAAATCAGATAGACAACAAATTGCTTTAAAAATGATAAAAAATAAAATAAAATAAAGTAAAGTGGGGCTGGGAAGGTGGCTCAGTGGTAGAGTGCGTGCCTTGCATACATGAGGTCCTGGGTTTAAATCCTCAGCACCACATAAGCAGAAAAAGCTGGAAGTGGCCTGTGGCTCAAGTGGTAGAGCGCTAGCCTTGAGCTGAAGAGCTCAGGGGCAGTGCCCAGGCTCAGAGTTCAGAATCCACAACTGGAAAAAACAGAAAGATAAAAATAATAATAAAATACAATAAAAAACAAGGGTATTATCTTGAAATTCCTACAGAAAAAAATGGACACCATATATAAAGTCACCAATATAAAAATCAAAGTAAAATGCGTAGCAAAGAAAACTATTAATGGACAGCCTGAAGTTCGTTGAATGAGACAATGATTGGCCAAACTCCATGCCAATATACATACTCACCTTACCCAGTGAGGAGGAATTTAAAATGGCTTATCATATTAACTACTAAGGTACAATGCTGTCAGGGAGAGGTGAAGATATTAGAAGCAATAGGGGAGAGAACATTTTCAGGGTCCTCAAAAGGGATGAAATGCAGGGAATGAAATCCTTGTACTCACAAATCAGCATGGAAGTACACACCCAGAATTAGCATGCAAGGGCAGGAATTGCACATTACTTCTCTCCTTCCACTGAGACTGATGGCTGGAGAGAAATCTCAGCAAGGTATGCTGAGAAAAAGATGAAACCTTTTCTGGTATTCATTGCCAAGCCCTCCCAAACTCTCAAGGGACTTCGGGCACCTAGACTTCTCCTGAGATGTGGAAGCACAGGTATTCCCTGCAGGACTGAGTATCTGCTACTTACACTTAGACAACAGACAACACCTCCATGCAGGTATGGGAAAGATAAATCAAAAAGACACTGCTGACAAGCTTTTATTTCAACTTGTCCGCCAACCTGCCTAGGCATTCACATGGTTAAATTGTTCATTTGAAGAAAATTCACAGTGTAAGAACATAGTTTCATCCTTCAGAACCACCATTCAGTAGTTTTCATAACTCACTTAAAATATAACCTTCATGAGAAAAACTATAAAGCACTTTACTTAAAACCCAATTAATAGTAAAAAGCAATAAATCCTGAAAGTCTCTGACAGTAAACTTTGGCAGAAATGAACTCAGTTGGACACAACTCCATCCCACAGCCAGACAAAGATAGGCCTTTGCTTTCTCCTATCTTTTCCCAGCTAAGGTTCCCCACTGCTCCTCATTGAAACTCACCAGGACAGCAAGCATTCTAGGACCATCTGGTGTGAGAACATATTACACATTCACTAGGCATGGTTCTAATCACAGCACCATTGAAACCACCACCATAGATCTCAGCAAGGTGCTCCTGAATGGAAGAATTTTATATTTTGCCTTTCAAATTATTTTTATTGGAAGCATATTCACAAGACCACTATGAGAAGAAAAAGGGCCTCAGCCTGAGCTCATTTTCCCACCCCCTGCCTTCTTCTCTACATGCCTTCTATGAAAGGGCTCTATTTCATCTTTGCTCCCTGCAAGAGAATGTACCTGCCAACTACTGTCAGAGCTTACCTCTTTATCCCAGCTTAGATACTGCTTCTTGGGTATCTGGGAGCTTTTAGCACCAAACACAGCTGTCTCCTTGTTCAAGGGTCACAGTTAACTATTTCACCAGACAGTTATCAAGCAATACAGAAGCCAAGTGATAACATGCTTTGTGGGTAGCTTGTGCCCTAGAAGCCTCTGGATAAAATGCTGATTGATAAACTGAGCACTGGTGGCTCATGCCTGTAATCCTAACTACTCAGGAGGCTGAGATCCGAGGATCAAGTTACAAAGCCAGCCCAGGCAGGAAAAGTCCATGAGACTCTTATCTCCAATAAACCACCAGAAAACCAGAAGTGGTGCTAGGGCTCAAGTGGTAGCCTTGAGCTGAAGAGATCAGGGACAGCGCGCAGACCCAGAGCTCAAGCTCCACAACCAACAGCAACACAAAAAAAGCTGATTGATAAAGTTACCAAAGCATTAGACAAAAACAGAGAGCACATGGGCTGGGACAGTGGCTCAGTGGTAGAGCTCTTGCCTTGCATGCCTGAGGCCCTGGGTTCGACTCCTCAGCACCACATAAGCAAAAAGAAAAAAGCTGGAAGTGGCGCTGTGGCTCAAGTGGTAGTGTGCTAGCCTTGAGCTGAAGAGCTGAGGGACAG
>NW_012269989.1:8513-13865 GCF_000151885.1 Dipodomys ordii
GGTAGCTTTAGTGTGGTCTTGTTTGTAAGCATTTGGGTAAATGCCCAAAAGTGGGATTGCTGGGTCATAGGGGAGTTCTATGTGAAGTCTTTTCATTTTCTTTTTTTATATTTATTTATTTTATTGTTAAGATGTTGTACAGAGGGGTCACAGTTACATGAGTAAGGTAACAAGTACATTATTTGTTGATCATTTTTACCCCTTCCCTTCCTTGTTGTTGTTCCACTATGCCTTCCCTTCCCTACCTCCCACACTCCTATCCTCCCTAACCCCACTGTAGTTTACAACCTGTAGTTGTAAAATTCGTTTCCAACATACTGTCCTGTGGGTATCTTTGTTGCAATGGGTCATCCTATGTCCTTGTTTCAGCGTTTTGTTATTCCCTTTCCCCTCCCCAAATTAGACATAAGTATGTACAAGATGCAGGGTATCAAAATCAATGAATAATGCTGCAATAAATATGGTTTTGCTAGTAGCATTAGTATGGCCTTCTTGGCCTTCACTCATTTTCTTAGTTCCTTTTTTTTCTTAAATTCTAAATCCCATCTCTCATCCTCATTTTTTTTTTTTTTTGGTCAGTGGTGGGGCTTGAACTCTGGGCCTGGGCGCTGTCCCTGCACTATTCAGCTCTAGGCGAGCACTCTACTGCTTGAGCCACAGCACCCCTTCCCGTTTTCTAGTGGTTTATTGGAGATAAGAGTCTCACAGACTTTCCTGCCTGGGCTGGCTTCCTGAGTAGCTAGGATTACAGGCATGAGCCACTGGCGCCCGGCTCATCCTCACTTTTAACTTATGTTTTGGTTACTATTTGAAGGCTTGCTGGATGACTAGAAGAGCCTCGTGCAAAATGTAAATACCAAGACTCTTGTTTGTTTTAACATATATTTTTATTGTAAAGACACTGTACAGAGGGGTCACAGTTACATGAGTAAGTAAGGTAATGAGTACAATTCCTATTGAGCATTGTTACCCCTTCTTTGTTTTTCCCTACCATCTCTTCCCTCCTCACCTCTCCAACTCCTCCCTCCCCCCACTCATGAAGTTGTAAAGTTCATTTTCAACATAGTGTCTTGTACATCTCATTGTTACAATGGGTCAACCTGTATCCTTATTTCAGCATTTAGTTAGTTCTCTTCCCATCTCCAAATTAGAAAAATGTATATACAAGATGCAGGACAGTGGAATAGAGTGAAAACAGGGGTTATACCATGAGGGAAGAATACACAAAAGAAACAAAATAATCACACCAGGAAGTGGCCCTGTAGCTCAAGTGATAGAGCGCTTGCCTTGAGCTGAAGAGCTGAGGGACAGCGCCCAGGCCCAGAGTTCAAGCCCCACGACCGACAAAAAAAAAAAAAAAAAAAAAGTGGACAGGACTCCAACTGTCTACCCTCCAACATCAGGTGAGTGCCTCAGACATAGGACACTGCCTCTCTAACCTCAAGCTTTACTAAAGTCTCAAAGCTCCATGCCAAGTCTCTGTACTAAAAGTCTCTTCTCCATGCCAAGGCTCTGTAACAAGAGGTAGTACTATTCTTGGGCACTACAAACAAAACATAGTCCTTTATGGCCTAAAATTACTGAAGAAACAATAAACAAAAAATTAAAACATAAATACTCATGTATGTGAAAATCAGAATACTTTATAAAAACCAATGGAATATTTACATAGAGTTCCAGTTGAATAGCATCTAGGAAAAGGAGTAATCAACCACCTCAAGGTCTAAATGCAGGACAGCATTTGAGGGAGAAAGATAATAATGCCAACTTGATTCCTCTTCTCGGTGATCTCCAAGAACTAAATCCAACTGAGTATGAGAGCCAGTCGATATAGTTTACAAGGATGCGTGAAGGGCTGAGTGATTCTGAGGGCCCATTAGGAATGATCTGGAGGCCAACTGGCCTTATTTAAATGCATATTCAAATGAAAGGAAAATAGATTTGACCAAAAGTAGTGAGAGGTTTCCCTACAGAACATCAATTGACAGAATTCTTTCTCTAGTTACTTAAGTTTAATAAATGTAATTTTAATTGAGTTTATATGTGTGCATGTATGTACGTGCATGCCTGTGCCAGTCCTGAAACTGAGCTCAGGGCCTGGATACTTTCCCTCAACTTTTTTGCTCAAGGTAGCACTCAACTAACTAAGCCATAGCTCCACTTCTCAAAGACTTTCCAGCCTTGGCTGATTTTAAATCTCAACCCTCAGAATTCAGCCTTGGGAGTAACTAGGATCACAGGTATGACTAGGATCACAGGTATGAGCCACTGGCACCTGGCTCAAAGTAAGATTTTTGTGATACTGGGATATAACACTTACCCAGCATGCCTGAGGCCCTGAATTAAACCTAGTATTGCTTTCAACTGTGAATAAATAAGTGGAGTAGACAGAGAAAGTATGCTTCATAAATTGGCTTGAACTCCTATAGCTCTACATTATCTGAGTCTTGCTATGTTTGCCCAGGCTAGCCTCAGACATTCTCGGTTTTACTGTTCTACCCATATTCTGGCACAAAATAAGTCTACAAATTCTTCATGAGAAAAATCATCCAATAACTATACAACTATAAGAACCACCAAACTTCTCTAATACCACCAAATGCCCAAATAACTTATCCTGAAAGACTCAAGCTACAAGATGAAGAATTAGCATTGATTATACTCATAACATTCGTCATCACTTATAAGGAAAACAATTGCCTAATTTTAGCGGCAGTATGGTCGATCAAAATAACTCAGATCAAGCTGGGCACTGGTGGTTCACGTCCGTAATCCTCGCTACTCAGGAGGCTGAGATCCAAATCTCAACCAATAAAGATAGAAGCCAGGTGCTGGTGGCTCATTCTAACTACTCTCCAATTAACCACAAGAAAACTGGAAGTGGAGCTATGGTTCCAAATGGTACAGCTAGACTATATTTGCGCGAAAGAGCTCAGTAGCAGCACCCAGGCCCTGCATTCAAGCCCCATGACTGAATAAAAAAATAGAATAACTTAGTTTACTTCATCTACCTATTGTATAAGATCAGGAAACTGGTGCAGAAAGATAGAATGGTATTTTTAAGTCACATAACCTGTTAGTGCTAAGGCTGGAACTCCAACTCTTGATTCCTGAGATGGACTCAGGCTATTTGGGTTCATTCTGGGTTTATATGTGTGCATGTATGTATGTGCATGCCTGTGCCAGTCCTGAAACTGAACTCAGGACTTGGATACTTTCCCTCAGCTTTTTTGCATGCTCACAATAAGGTAAGAACAGAATTCAGTTCCGATTCCCAGACACTCCTTGATGTTAGCATATTCCTCCTGTTCTCCTGTGAGCCTTGTTTCTTGATTAGTTTCTTTATGTCAGCCAAATAAAAAAGAACTGTCAGGCACTGGTGGCTCAGGCCTATAATTCTAACTACTCAGGAGGCTGGAACCTCAATGCAACTTTAAAAAGTCACTATGCCTCAAATCACTGGAATGTGGGGATATGATTAATAATAACCCATTGAAAAGAGTAGCTCTAGCTTTTGATTGGCATTAATAGCCAATGTCTGTGACTTTAGCCAAGTGTCACTATCACACAATATTGTAAAATTTATGTAATCACTTAATCTCAATAAAGAATTTTTTTAAATATCGAAATGTCTAGGGGGAAGTACAGAGCAGTTCTCCAAAGTACAACATCAGCCACAGAGGCTTTGCCAAGGCTAAGGCACAAAGGAGAGTTCAAGTTCTTCATTGGAGCAAGCACAATACACCGCACAGAACACTTACACAGAGAAGGCACATGTAAGAAGAAATGGGGGAATCAAGACATGTCTGTTAGTAACAAACTTTCTCCCAAAGGACCCTATGGCATAGCTGAAACTTAAAAATAACCCAAAAACTCCAAGAAACCAAAAAGAGAATAACTACCAACTTGCAATAGATGCAACTGACCAGATTTCCTAAAGGACCTTTCATATTCTGAAAACATATGAACCACACATCTGCCACAAAGGCTGAGGCCAATTTGCTTTTCCGTAAGCCTCTTAACTATAGTTTGTCTCCACAGAGACAAACCTTTGCTCAGCAAAGGTAATGGGCTAATAATAATACATGCCAATTAAGATTTGTCTCTGTATTAATTAAAAAACTTTCATTAGCAACATGAAAGTCCTTATTCTAAGGTGCATGATGACTATCTCCCACCCTGCCACTAAACTGAAGATTCTTGTTACCAATACAATGGCACTCCATTTGTGAGGTATAAATTAGTGTCATCTGACTAATAACAGGAGGATCAGAGCATTTAAAATGTAAAAATAGTTTAAGTATCCTAATAGTGTAGCCTCCAAGACAGCCCCCAGTGATCCTAGCCGACTGGTATTCCTGCCCATGTCTAGTCACAGTGAACAGGGCTGACTTATGTGACCGGCAGAGTTACCATGATGGTGGAGGACTTCCAAGTTGTTTCCATCTTGGTATCCCTCAGACTGTTCACACTGGCTGCCATCTAGGAAGCATTTGTGGAAACACCTGGCTGATGAGGTATTATAGCTGCAGCCAATAGCCAGCAGCCACTTAACCACAACGAAAAGGCACCTTTGAAGTAAATCCTCCAGTATGACTGTGGGCCCTTTCTGTTAGGAAACCTTCTGACAAGGACCTAAGGCAAAACCACCCAATTTCCTGACTCGGAGAAAACTTATTAGGCAATTGTCTTAGGCCTCTGGATTTTAAAGTTGTCACACAATATTAACATAAACTTTGCCTAATGGCAGCCTCAGGAAATCAAAGTGAAGCATCTCCTGTTGGAATGATTTTTACTTGTATCCTTTCTAGTAGTTCAAGTAACCTGAATCACTCCTTGATCAACTGGTCTCTGCCAGAACACATCTCTCCTGGGGCACCAGTGCAGCCCTTATCATTTACCAAGTCATCCTCTTCACAAATCAGTAGATGCTGGAAGTTACTTGGACAAATCCACTCCCAATCAAATTCCACTAACAGTCTTAGTGTTAATCAACATGTCATTTGAAGAGATGCAATGGACTAGATTTCAGTGCCCCTAACCTCTCCAAATTAACAAGAAGAACAGAATTTCAACTTTTTAAAAATAGCATGCTAGGTGCCAGTGGCTCACACCTGTAATCCTAGCTACTTAGGAGGCTGAGATATGAGGACTGTGGTTCAAATCCAGCCTGGGCAGAAAAGTCCCATGAGACTCTTTTTTTTTGTTTTTGTTTTTTTTGGGGTCCAGTCATGGGGCCCAAACTCTGGGCCTGGGCACTGTCCCTCAGCTCTTAAGCTCAAGGCTAGTGCTCTACCACTTGAGCCACAGCGCCACTTCCAGCTTTTTTCTTTTTGCTTATGTGGTGCTGAG
>NW_012269990.1:0-1226 GCF_000151885.1 Dipodomys ordii
TCATGCTTGTAATCCTAGCTACTCAGGAGGCTGAGATCTGAAGATCACGGTTCAAAGCCAGTCTGGGCAGGAAAGTTCATGAAACTTTTTTTTTTTTTGGGTCCAGTTGTGGGGCCTGAACTCTGGGCCTGGGCGCTGTCCCTCAGCTCTTCAGCTCAAGGCTAGTGCTCTACCACTTGAGCCACAGCGCCACTTCTGGCTTTTTTCTTTTTGCTTATGTGGTGCTGAGGAATCGAACCCAGTGCCTCGAGCATGCAAGGCAAGCACTCTACCACTGAGCCACCTTCCCAGCCCTATGAATAGACTCTTATGTCCAATTAACCATCAAAAAGGCACAAGAGAGCCGGGCACCAGTGGCTTATGCTTGTAATCCTAGCTACTCAGTTGGCTGAGATCTGAGGATCACCATTCAAAGTCCATGAGACTCTTATCTCTAATAAACCACTAGAAAACTGGAAGTGGCGTTGGCTAAAGCAGTAGAGCGCTAGCCTTAAGCTGAAGAGTGCAGGGACAGCATCCAAGCCCAGAATTCAAGCCCCACGACTGACAGAAAGAAAGGCATAAGAGGAGTTGTGGCTCAAGTAGTAGAGTACCATCCTTGAGTGAAAAAGCTGAAGGGAGTGCCTAGGTCCTGAGTTCAAGCTCAAGTACCGGCATACGCATACAAAGAAACCATCTGAGGTAGAGACATGAAAGGAAAAGCATCTATCATAGTGTTCTCTTTGGTAAAATTATTTACTCCTCTTTGTCGTCCTGGACAATAAACAGAGTGCAGAATTCACATGTGATTCTTCTTGGTTCCCTTTTCCCAAAGCCTGACCCAGAGTCGTAGGCCTGATTGGTGAATAAAGGTACACATAACTCAATACATGCAGGAATGAAATACAAACACGTGTATGTAGAGGGAGAAGGTGGACTTCCTGCCTGTGAGCTGTTGTTTGGCTGCACACTGTCCCCTTTCCTCCTTAGCTGTGGGGAGCACTATAATCCTGATGGAACGTCTCATGGGGGTCCCCAGGACGCTGACCGGGTAAGTGTCAGTTGGGTCTGGGTTTGGGCTTGGTCTGAGAAGCAGGCAGGACTCTCTGGGCCTTGGTTGCTTTGTGGTTGGTGCCTTTTTCTTGGTCTTTTCCTCTCACTTGATTGTTCGGCTTAGGAACATTTACAGCTGCTTTCTGTGATCAAGGCTGTGGGGATACAGTACAATACAGCCCGTGTGTGTGTGT
>NW_012269990.1:4656-6065 GCF_000151885.1 Dipodomys ordii
TGCCTTTTTCTGCTTATGTGGTGCTGAGGAATCAAACCCAGTGCCTCATGCATGCAAGGCAAGCACTCTACCACTGAGCCACTTTTCCAGCCCATCTGAGTAGTTATTTGAAGTTGAGTCTCAAAGACTTAACCTGCCTGGCCTGGCTTTGAACCGTGATCCTCATATCTCAGCCTCCGGAGTAGATATGATTATAGGAATGAGCCTGGCTTGAGTTGATTTCTTTCACTCACAAGTGAAAAGCTTTTAATTAACCTAAGTAGCTCTTCATAAGTATTTGGCACAGAGCCTGACACACATAGATTAAGGAAGCAGTGGCAGTGATTCTAAGGCCATATGGGCCCTAGAGGCAAGCCTGAAAAAGATCCTCATACCTATGACTGCTAGACCTGGCTAGTGAGCTTTGTATTCTTGGCACCTTACTTCGGTTTTCTGAACTCTCTGCACTGGGCCACATGAGGCTTATTATTCTTTTTTTTTTTTTTTTTTTTTGTCGGTAGTGGGGCTTGAACTCTGGGCCTTGGTCCCTCAGCTCTTCAGCTCAAGGCTAGCGCTCTATCACTTGAGCCACAGCACCACTTCTGGCTTTTTCTGCTTATGTGGTGCTGAGGAATCAAACCCAGGGCCTCAGGCATGCAAGGCAAGCGCTCTACCACTGAGCCACCTTCCCCGCCCCTCCATGAGATTTTTATTTCCAATCAGTCACCAAAAAGCCAGAAGTAGAGCTGTGGTGCAAGTGGTAGGATACCAGTCTTCAGTGAAAAAGCTAAGGGAGAGTGTCCAGATCCTGAGTTCAGGCCCCAGTACCCAGTACTGGCACAAAATAACAGAAAAGCAAGTGAAACAGACTCAGCAACAGAGCACACAGTTAGCATGCATGAAGCTGTCAGGTTCAATCTTGAGTGGCAAAGGAAATATAATGGCCCAGAGTTGACAGCTGTATTGCATCCAAGCCTTTCATATAGGAGGAAGAAATAAACAAGAATGGAGTAGTCAATGCTGCCGAGCCCCAGAACCACTCCTCAGGGCTGTCACCTCCCTGGCTTTGATCTCATTATAGTCTCTAACACCTGGCAAAAATAACAAAAAGTGCCAGGTGGCTGGAGACATGGCTCGAGTGGCAGAGCACCTTATAAGCAAGCATGAGGCTCTAAGTTCAAACTTCAGTTAATACCAGAAAAATAATTAAATGTGCCAGGTGCCAGTGGCAGATATTTATCTGGGCAACAAGGTAAAACTCGTCACACTCAGCCTCATCACACACTGTAAGCTTTGTTGTTGAGCAAGCAAGGCCATGTGAACCAGCTCACACAAGTTTTCTGCTGCTGGCCCATGTGTCAGATTGGGACAATTTATTTAAACAGGTAGAGGTGTGTGTGTGTGTGTGTGTGTGTGTGTGTGTGTGTGTG
>NW_012269991.1:0-1184 GCF_000151885.1 Dipodomys ordii
GAAGAAGAAGAAGAAGAAGAAGAAGAAGAAGAAGAAGAAGAAGAAGAAGAAGAAGAAGAAGAAGAAGAAGAAGAAGAAGAAGAAGAAGAAGAAGATCTGAGTATACATAGAGGCATATGTTAGTAATCAAGGCACTTGGAAGGCTGAGGCAGGAAGATTTAAAGTTCAAGTCCAGCCTGGGATACATATAAGACCCTCTCTTTCAAAGAGAGAAAGAGAGAGAAGGGAGAGTTCCATGTTTCTTTGCTTGGGGCCCAGGGAATAGATGGCTTTCCCAGGCCTTTATGAAACAGAAGTGAAGAAAAGAAAGACCCGTTCAAGATGAGAAATGGAAGGAGAAAGGTTGAGTCCCACTCCTTTCCTCTTTGCCGTGTTTTCTGGACTCTTGATGTAAAAATCAGCGCATTCACAGAAAATAAAGCATGGTATTTGACAAAATGTGAAGAGTCAGATGTTCCAAATGCTTCTATTATGTGCTTCAAAGCTAGACAAGCTGAAAATGGAGATCATCCAATGTGATCATGCTGTCCTTAAAAATGTTCCTTTGATAAACATTAAACTGTTCTGTTTACCAGAAATGTTAACAAGGAAAATAAACAACAGGACTATTTAGGAGTATTTCAAAATTGAAGTTTAAACCATAAGAGAAAACAAGAGGGAAAGGATCCAAAGCTGCATGAACACTGCAGACCTCAGCTGCCCTTGACATCTTCCTCTCTGCCTGACATTACATAATACTTCATCAGCCAAAGATATCTGTTTCACATGCTAACTTTCACTGAGTATGTGTCATACTTAAGGGACTGGATAGTGAAAGAAAAACTATGAAGAGATATAAAAAGGTGTGGAAAGCAATGCAAAATATAGGCATGATAATTTTCTACAGAAACTCTAAGGAGTGGAGTGCCAGGGGCTCATGTCTATAATACTAGCTACTCAGGATGCTGAAATCTGAGGATCGCAATTCAATCAGCCCAGGCAAGAATGTCCATTGAGACTATGATCTCCAGTTAACCACCAAAAAGTCAGAAGTGGAGCTGTGGCTCAAGTGGTTGAGTATCAGTCTTGAGGAGAAAAAGCTCAGGGTGAAGCCCAGGACAAGAAAGAAAGAAAGAAAGAAAGAAAGAAAGAAAGAAAGAAAGAAAGAAAGAAAGAAAGAAAGAAAGAAAGAAAGAAAGAAAGAA
>NW_012269991.1:4489-6532 GCF_000151885.1 Dipodomys ordii
TGGTGCTGAGGAATCGAACCCAGGGCCTCAAGCATGCAGGGCAAGCACTCTACCACTAAGCCACCTTCCCAGCCCGTTTCTTATATATTGTATGTACTAGGGCTTGAATTCAGGGCCTGGGCACTAGCACTTAGCTTTTTCTATTCAAGGCTCTGCCAGTTGGGCCACACTCCACTTCCAATTTTTTTTTTGACAGTCATGGGACTTGAACTCTGGGCCTGGGCACTGTCCCTGAGCTATTCAGGTCAAGGAAAACACTCTACCACATGAGCCACAGCACCGCTTCTGGTTTTCTGGTGGTTAATTGGAGATAATCTCACGGACTGGGGCTGGGAAGGTGGCTCAGTGGTAGAGCGCTTGCCTTGCATGCATGAGGCTCTGGGTTCAATTCCTCAGCACCACATAAGCAAAAAGAAAAAAGCCGGAAGTGGTGCTATGGCTCAAGTGGTAGAGCGCTAGCTTTGAGCTGAAGAGCTGAGGAACAGCGCCCAGGCCCATAGTTCAGGCCCCATGACCGGACCCCCCCCCAAAAAAAGCAATAACTAGGGGAAAAAAAAGGAAGAAAAACATTTCTAGGAAGTGGCACTGTGGCTCAAGTTGTAGAGCACTACCCTTGGGCTGAAGAGCTCAGGGATAGTGCCCAGGCCCAGAGTACAAGCCCCATGACTGATTAAAAAAAAAAAAGTGAATAAATTTCAGGTAAATAACAAGCCCACTTTTTTATTTCCAGTCCTGGGGCTTGAACTCAGGGCCTGGGCACTATCCCTGAGCTTCTTTTACTCAAGGCTAGTACTCTACCACTTAAGACACAGCACCACTTCTGGCTTTTTTCTATTCATGTGGTACTGAGGAATCGAACCTAGGGATTTATGCATGCTAGGCAAGCACTCTACCATTAAGCCACATTACCAGCCCCAACAAGCCAATTTTTAGGATGAGAATGTCCCATGCAAAATTTAAGAGATACTTACACTAAGGAAAAAAATACTCAGGATCTATATATAATTAAACTTTTTGGCAATCCTCATGAAATTAAATTTGACTGAAGCTGGGTGTGATGGTGCATGCCTGTAATTCTAGCACTTGGGAGGTTGACGAAGGCAGATTGAGAGTTTAAAGCTAGCAAGGTTACATAACAAGACCCTGTCTCAAAAGAATAATTTTTTTTTCAAAAAGTTCCTTTAACTAGGTGACCTGTATATTATCTGGCAATCCTATTAAAGGTAGACATATGCCTGAAAGGCACTGTTGGCTCACACCTGTAATCCTAACTACTCAAGAGGCTGAGATTTGAAGATCACAGTTCAAAACCAACCGGAAGAAAAGTCTGTGAGACTCTTATCTCTAATTAACCACCAAACAGCCAGCAGTAGAACTGTGGTTCAAGTAGTAGAGTACTAGCCTTAAGAAAAAAAAAATCTCAGCCGGGCACTGGTGGCCCACGCCTGTCATCCTAGCTACTCAGGAGGCTGAGATCTGAGGATCGCGGTTCAAAGCCAGCCCGGGCAGGAGAGACCGTGAGACTCCTATCTCCAATAAACCACCAGAAAACCGGAAGTGGCACTGTAGCTCAAGGGGGAGAGCGCTCGCCTTGAGCTGAAGAGCTGAGGGACAGCGCCCAGGCCCAGAGTTCAAGCCCCATGACCGACAAAAAAAAAAAAAAAAAAAAATCTCAAGGACAGTACCAGGTCCTGAGCTCAAGCCCCAGAACTAGCACAAAAAATAAAAGTAGAAATACCCAGCCTCTGTATGCTCTGGAGCGCTGAAAGGGAGATGATGGAGCCTTGAGCTGAATTCCTCAGGGACAGCTCCCAGGCCTAGAGATCAAGCCCCATGATTGACAAAAAAAAAGAGAGAGAGATCGATCTTTCATGCGATTGTTTCTAACATATTTATAACATATGTGATGTTGGTATATGTGAAGGGGAAGGGAAAAAACAAATCATTAAAACAGCAATACAGGAGGACCCATTGCAACAATGAGATGTACAAGTCGTTATGTCGAAAAACGAACTTTACAACTTTGGTGGGGCGGGCGGGGGG
>NW_012269992.1:0-847 GCF_000151885.1 Dipodomys ordii
CTTCCTTCCTTCCTTTCTTCCTTGTAAAGGGGATGTACAGAGGGTTACAGTTATATAAGGTGATGATTACATTTCTTTTCCAACGGTGTTTATTTACCATCCTATTTCTTTTTTCTTTTTTATTGTGAACATACTGTACAGAGGGGTTACAATTACATGGGCAAGATAAGGAGTACATTTCTTATCAAGCATTATAGCCTCCTCCTTTGTTTCCCCTTCCCATTCTCCTCCCCTGCCCCCCACCCCCACCGAATCCTCTTCCCCCCTCCCCACGCCTCACCAAAGTTGTAAAGTTTGTTTTTCATCTCATTGTTGCAGTGGGTCCACCTGTATCCCTATTTAAATGATTTGTTTTTCCCTTCCCCTCCACAAATTATACCAACATCAAATACAGTGAAAGCAGGGGTTATACTGTGGGGGAGGGACATACAAAGCAACAAAGAAATTATCTTATAAATATGTTAGAAACAATCATATGAAAGAAAAAAAATTGAATCCATATCTTGGGGTTCATTTCCCTAACATCAACTTATCTGACCTTTTCTGCTTGACTCAGACATGTACTAGTTATTGCAAATAAGAGAAACCATGGGACCTATGTTTCTTTGGCCTGGCTTACCTCACTTAATATAATTTTTTCCAAGTCCTTCCATTTCCTAACAAATGGGGCAATGTCATTCTCTCTGATGGAGGCATAGAATTCCATGGTATATATACCACATTTTCTTGATCCATTCATCTACTGAGGGGCATCTAGGTTGGTTCCATTTCTTAGCTATGGTAAATAATGCTGCAATAAACATAGTCATGCTGGTAGCTTTAGTGTGGTCTTGTTTGTGAATATTTG
>NW_012269992.1:5017-6716 GCF_000151885.1 Dipodomys ordii
AAGCTGGCTGTAGGTTTGACATATACAGCCTTTCTTGTATTGAGAATGTTCCATGGATTCCTAATTTTTCTAGAACCTTCATCATAAAGGGGTGTTGGATCTTGTCAAATGCTTTTTCTGTATCCATTGAGATAACCATGTGGTTCTTATCCTTGCTCTTGTTGATGTGATGAATTATATTAATTGATTCGCGTATATTGAACCAACTCTGCATCCCTGAAACAAATCCTGTTCTTGGATGAATTGTTGAAGTCGATTGGCCAAAATTTTGTTGAGAAGTTTTGCATAAATGTTCATCAAAGAAATGGGTCTATAGTTCTCTTTCTTTGATGTGTCCCTGCCTGGTTTTGGGATGAGGGTTATGATGGCTTCATAGAATGAGTTTGGTAGTGAATTTTCTCTTTCAATTTCATTGAAGAGTTGAGGAGTATTGGTGTGGGCTCCGCTTTGAAGGCCTTGTAGAATTCCACTGTAAAACCATCTGGTCCTGGGCTTTTCTTAGATGGGAAGTCTAGTATTGCTGCTTCTATTTCAATGCTTGATATGGGCCTGTTAAGATGGTTTAACTGATCTTGGTTTAGTTTTGGCATGTCAATATTTGCTAGGAAAAGGTCCATTTCTGCCAAGTTCTCAAACTTATTAGCATAAAGTTTTGAGAAGTATTCCCTTATAATGTTCTAAATCTTGGTTGTTTCTGTGGTGATGTTTTCATTCTCATCTCTGAGTTTATTTATTTGTGTGTTCTCTTTTTTTCTGATAAGATTTACTAAAGGTCTGTCAATTTTGTTAATTCTTTTGAAGAACCAACTCTTTGTTTTGTTGATTCTTTCTATGGTTTTTTTTTTGGATTCTAATTCATTTAATTCTGATTTAATTTTAATTATTTCTTTCTGTCAGTTGGATTGGGGTTTATCTTGCTGCTCTTTTTCAAGGAGGCTCAGATGTCTCATTAAATTGTTGGTTTCACATCTCTCCAATTTGTTGAAGTAGGAACTCAGAGGTATAAACTTGCCTCTGAGTACTGCCTTTGCTGTGTCCCAGAGGAGCTGGTAATTTGTGTGTTCATTTTGGTTGAATATCATGAACATTTCAATTTCCTTTCTAATCTCTTCCATGACCCACTTGAGATTCAGCAGTGAGTTTTTCAGCTTCCATGAGTTACAGGAATTTCTTTGGTGGCTTTTGGTGTTGAGTTCTAATTTTATTTTCTTGTGGTCTGAGAGAATGCAAGTTATAACTTCAATGTTTTTGAATTTGGACAAGTTTGCTTTGTGACCTAAAATATGGTCTAGTTTGGAAAATTTTCTATGTTCTGCTGAGAAAAACGTGTATTCTTATGCTGCTGGGTGAAATATTTGGTAGATGGCTGTTAAATCTAGTTGATCTATGCAGTTGTTTAGATCTGTGGTTTCTCTGTTGAGTTTTTGCCGAGTTGACATATCTAGTGGGGAGAGTGGTGTGTCAAAGTTCCCAACAATTAATGTCTTTGGATCTATGTGGTATATGAGGAAAAGTAGTGTTTCTTGGATAAATTTGGGTGCGCAGTTGTTTGATGAATAGGTATTTAGAATTGTAATATCCTCCTGAAGGAGAGATCCCTTAATTAGTATGTAGCGACCTTCTTTATCTCTTCTCACGAATTTTAATTTGAAGTCTATTTTATCTGATATTAGGATTGCAAGTCCCGCCTATTTATGGG
>NW_012269993.1:0-3399 GCF_000151885.1 Dipodomys ordii
TGAACTCTGGGCCTGGGCGCTGTCCCTCAGCTCTTCAGCTCAAGGCTAGCGCTCTACCACTTGAGCCACAGCGCCACTTCCAGCTTCTTTCTTTTTGCTTATGTGGTGCTGAGGAATGGAACCCAGGGCCTCAGAGGCATGCAAGGCAAGCGCTCTACCACTGAGTCATCTTCCCAGCCTCTGTGAGCTTCTTTTGCTTAAGGCTAGTGCTCTACCTCTTGAACCACAGCACCGCTTCTGGATTTTTCTGAGTAGTTGATTGGAGACAATAGTCTCATGGACTGTCCTGCCTAGGCTGGCTTTGAAACCTGATCCTCAGATCTCAGCCTCCTGAGTAGCTAGGATTAAAGGCGTGAGCCACCAGCACCTGGCAATACTTATCTGTTAATCAGTATTTATTAATTGTACAAAGTAAGAAGTTTCATTGTGATATTCTACATATTTATTTAATGTACTTTAAACATGTTCACACCTCTATATTACTTTCTTATCCCCCTTATAGTATTGCTTATTATATAGTAATCGTGAAATAAATTATTTTTAGGTGAATTATAGAGACTTTTTAAAAATTGCAATGAGGAGCTAAGAGAGCAACTTAGTGGTAGAAAATGTGCTTAGCATGTCTGGTGACTAAGGTTCACTCCAACATCAAAAGTCAGTATAAGGCTGGGAATGTATCTTAGTGGTAGAGTGCTTGCCTAGCATGCATGAAGCCCGGGGTTAGTATCATCTTAAGAAAAAAAGCTGGAAGTGGTGCTGTGGCTCAAGTGGTAGAGTGCTAGCCTTGAGCAAAAGAAGCTCGGGGACAGCACCCAGGCCCTGAGTTCAAGCCCCATAACTGGCACACACACACAAAAAAGTTTAAACTTCTGGTTTTCCAGTGGTTTGTTGGAGATAAGAGTCTCAGGGACTTTCCTGCATGGGCTGGCTTTGAATCGAGATCCTCAGATCTCAGCCTCCTAAATAGCTAGGATTACATGGCGTGAGCCACCAGTGCCTGGCGTCACTTCCGATTTTTTTTTCCATGTATGTGATACTGAGGAATCGAACCCAGGGCTTCATGCATGCTAAGCAAGCACTCTACCACTAAGCCACATTCCCAGCCCCTCTCTCATTTTTAATTTATATAATTTTGTTGGTATTGTACAATTAATATAATGACTATGTTTGCTCACTCTTCCTACCTTCATTCCTGTCACCTTTCCATTGCCTTGCTCCCCAACATGTTTCTGCTTCTGGTATTCATTTTGTTAAACAGTTCTTTTAACTGTTCATTTTATTAACAGCTTATTAAACAGTTTAATTTATATAACTTTTTATTCATATACATTTTTTTTTTGTCAGTCGTCAGTCTTGAACGGAGAGCTTGGGCACCTGAACATGTTTTTTTTTTTTTTTTTCCTTTTTTTTGTCGGTCCTGGGGTTTGAACTCTGGGCTTGGGCGCTGTCCCTCAGCTCTTCAGCTCAAAGAAGAGCCACAGCGCCACTTCCAGTTTTCTAGTGGTATATTGGAGGTAAGAGTCTCAGGGACTTTTCTGCCTGGGCTGGCTTTGTACGGTGATCCTCAGATCTCAGCCTCCTGAGTAGCTAGGATTACAGGCTAGAGCCACCGGCACCGGCTTGAACACATGTTTTTGATCTAGCCTAGAGCCCTACCACTTTAAGCCACAGCTCTACTTCCAGTTTCCTGGTGGTTAACTGGAGATAAGAGTCTTTAGGACTTTCCTGCTGGGGTTGACACTGACCCACAATCCTCAGATCTCAGCCTCCTGAGTAGCTAGGATTATAGGTGTGAGCCACTGGCACCAGGACTATTTTTTGTGAAATATATTCAGATTTTGTATGCAGCTATAATGAATTCTGAGTTTTGCATGTATGGTATTACATTGAATGATATGCCATGGTAATCCCATTTTTGATGGTTGTGATAGCTAATGTTAGGTGTCAACTTAACTCATAAAAGAATACCTAGAAACCTGGTAGAGCATTATTTTTTATTTCCAGAAGAGATTAGCATGTGAGTCTGAGTGTGTTTGGTAAGGAAGATCTTCCTTCAAGTGAGGCCCATCCAATGTGGGTAAGGACGGATGATGTGGAGAAAACAATTGCAGACATGATAGTCTCCTCTCTGCGAACTGAGTTATACTTTTATAGTATATGGACACTGAAAATACAGGCTTCCCAGGCACTGTGGTAGTTCAGGCCTGTAACCTAGTCAGGAGGCTGAGATCTGAGGGTCACTGTTCAAAACCAGCCCAGGCAAGAAAGTTTGTAAGACTCTTACTTCTATTAAGCACCCAAAAAAGCTGCATGTAGGGCTATGGCTCAAGTGGTAGAGCTAGCCTTGAGCAAAGTAAGCTCAGGGGCAGCACCCAGGCCAAGTTCAAGCCCTAGTCTCTGCACACATATGCTTCAAAAATCCAAACTCTTCAGGAATTACGCCTGTGACTGTGAGTTACATTGGTAGCTTCCTTCATTCTAAGGCCTTTGGATTTGGACTGAGCCCTGAATCCTAGAATTTGTAGCCTACAGATGGCCTGTCATGGGATTTCTCAGCTGCCATGATTTCATGAGCCAAGTCCTAAGCTCCCTCTCATCATATGTTGGTTCTGCTCATCTGGAGAACCCTGACTAATACAATGGTTATCTGAATTCTTTCCAGGTTTGGACTTTTACAAATAGTGATGCTATGAATATTTTTTCCCTTGTCTCTTAGTCACCCATATATATTTGGTAAATACCTCATAGTAGAATTTTTGGAGTGGAGTATCTTCACTTTAATAGAAAATGACCAGATGCTTTTCAAAGTGATTATTTTAATTTATGTTTCATCAGCTGTGGAAGTTCTTGTTCCATATCCTCACTAAATTTTCATTGTGGTTTTAGTTTGCTTTTCTCTGCTGGAAGGAGATTAATCACCATTTCTTTTTATTATTTTTTTATTAATCACCTTTTCTAATGTTTGCATATTAGTTTGTGTTTTGATGGAGTATTTGTTACAGACATTTATCTACTGATTTTTTTTTTTTTGGTAGGTCGTGGGACCTGAATTCTGGGCCTGGGTGCTGTCCTTCAGCAATTGAGCTCAAGGCTAGCATCTACTGCTTGAGCCACAGAGCCATTTCCAGCTTTTTCTGCTTATGTGGTGCTGAGGAATCAAACCCAGGGCCTCATGCATGCAAGACAAGCATGAGGCACCTTCCCAGCCCTACTGAAATTCTTTTAGTTTCCTTTTTCCTTATAATTTTTAGATATTAAAAAATATATAATCTGGGGACTGGGAAGGTGGCTCAGTGGTAGAACGCTTGCCTTGCATGCCTGAGGCCCTGGGTTCGATTCCTCAGCACCACATAAGCAAAAAGAAAAAAGCCGGAAGTGGCACAGTGGCTCAAGTGGTAG
>NW_012269993.1:16894-18927 GCF_000151885.1 Dipodomys ordii
GAGGCCCTGGGTTCAATTCCTCAGCACCACATAAGCAAAAAGAAAAAAGCCGGAAGTGGCGCTGTGGCTCAAGTGGTAGAGTGCTAGCCTTGAGCTCTTCGAAGAGCTGAGGGACAGCGCCCAGGCCCAGAGTTCAGGCCCCATAACCAAAAAAAAAAAAAAGAGTCTCATGGACTTTCCTGCCCTGACTGGCTTTGAACAGCAATCCTTAGATCTCATTCTGTTGAGTAGCTAGGATTACAGGTGTGAGCCACTGGTGCCTGGCTTCAGCAACTTTCAAACTGACTGAAAAGAAAGCCTAGATTTTTTCTATTTTCAGATAGAAACTACCAAGTTTTAGAAAGTTTTGGAATTGGAAAAGAATGGCCTACTGTAGCTTCATTTTAATAAGGATAATGACAGCCTAGGAGAATAAATGAGCACACTTTATTCCTCACACTAAAAGCTCAAAGATTGGACAGTGTGATACTTCAAATAGTTGCTTGTGTATCCTGTATGGGGCTCCTGGGTTAGACCCCAGTCCTGTCAAAGGGGGACAGGTGGAGAAAGTTTGGGGCCTGAAAACATAAATATTTTCTTACCCAAATAAATTTTCTTCTGTGAGGTTTCAGCTTTTTTTTTCTTTTTTTTTTTTTCCCAGTAAATTTCTTCAATTAGTGCTATGTTCCTGCTTAATGCTTTCTAAGAGAAACCGCAGAACCATACCAAGAACTTAAAGCTGAATGTTAAAGGGAGTGCTGGAGTTGTCTTCTAATACCTGGAAAGTGGCTGGGAAGTTATATAGATCAATCTCCCCAGTGAGCTAAAGAAACGGACGCAGAGGTTTATGGAATTTATACTCCAGTGTGAGCTACTGAGAGCCAGCTGAGATTCTCGTGATACTCTTGTGATACTCTGCTTCTCTCTCCTCAAATCTCCCACTTAAAATCTTTTTCAAGTCCAGGGCTCTTTGCAATATTCCCTAGGGCTTATAATATTCCAGAATATTTCTACTGTCTTGAGTAACCTAGTCATTAAAGCTGTCACCTGTCTTTAGAGTTTTGATTGCCTCTCCTGTAAACTTTACCAGGGCTCTAGATGTGATTTTTGTGTTTTGTAGGGGGCTCACTCTTAACCCTTGCCCAATACTAGATCAGAGAGGTTGAACTCTTGCCCAGTACTAGACTGAGGTGTTGTGGGCCTGGCATGGTTTATCCCCAAATTACTCTTTAGGATTCAGGTTAGTTCCAATACAAATCAGTTCCCATTGTTTGTATATGGAATTTTCCTGTGATCTTTTGCCACTATAATATGTTATGCAATTAGAAGCAGTCTTGATTGCCATATCAAAAGGGTTTTTATTCACTAGTTAGCTCTTTTGGGTGCTATGTTAGAAGGGTACTATATAGTACCAGCATGCTGTTGGTAGGAAGATAGCTTAAATCTCTCCCTCCCAGCTGCTCCCTCCCACCTTAGTCTCTAAATTAGGCAAAGTACCCCCTCAAGGTCTGGGAATAACACTTGAAATATTAAATGGGGGGCTGGGAAGGTGGCTCAGTGGTAGAGTGCTTGCCTTGCATGCCTGAGGCCCTGGATTCGATTCCTCAGCACCACATAAGCAAAAAGAAAAAAAGCCAGAAGTGGTGCTGTGGCTCACATGGTAGAGTGCTAGTCTTGAGCTGAAGAGCTGAGGGACAGCTCCCAGGCCCAGAGTTCAGGCCCCACGACCGGACCCCCACCCAAAAAAGAAATATTAAATGGGAAAACATAATGTGAGTTCTGTGGAAAATATTATGAAGAGATGGTTACTTGTAACTGCTTTTATGTAGTGCCTGGTTTCCAAATAGAAAAGCAGGAATTCAAAGAACATGTTGTATAATATTCTTAGTATCGAGCGAAGTCTCCAGTCTTTTTTTTTTGGGGGGGTCTGGTCGTGGGGCCTGAACTCTGGGCCTGGGCGCTGTTCCTCAGCTCTTCAGCTCAAGGCTAGCGCTCTACCACTTGAGCCACAGCGCCACTTCCAGCTTTTTTCTTTTTGCTTATGTGGTGCTGAG
>NW_012269994.1:0-2497 GCF_000151885.1 Dipodomys ordii
TTTCACTCAAGGCTAGCCCTTTACCACTTTGAGCCACAGCTCCACTTCTGGTTTGGAAATAAGTCTCATGGACTGGGGCTGGGAAGGTGGCTCAGTAGTAGAGTGCTCGCCTTGCATGCATGAGGCCCTGGGTTCAATTCCTCAGCACCACATAAGCAGAAAAATCCGTAAGTGCTCCCTTCGCAACAATGAACAATGAGATGTACAAGACGTTATGTTGAAAAACAAACTTTACAGTTTTGGCCAGTGGGGGGGGAGAGGGAGGGAAGGGTGAGAAGGGGGAGGGGGGAGATAGGAAGGGATGGGAAGGGGAAACAAAGGAGGAGGCAACAATACTTGATAAGAAATGTACTCATTACCTTGTCCATGTAATTGTAACTCCTCTGTGCGGTATTTTCACAATAAAAAAAAATCTGAAAGTGGCACTGTAGCTCAAGTGGTAGAACGCTAGCCTTGAGCTGAAGAGCTGAGGGACAGCCCAGGCCCAGCGTTCAAGCCCTACAACTGACAAAAAAAAAGAGGCTCATGGTCTTTCTTGCCCCGGCCAGCTTCAAACTACGATCCTCCGATCTCAACCTCCTGAATAACTACAATTACAGGCTTGAGTCACTAGCACTTGGTGAAAAGAGGAATTAAAGACAAAATAATCACTGGACATCTTGGCCACCATTGCATGGCTGACTTTGTTGTTGTTGTTATTGTTGTTGTGGTGGTGGTGGTGGTGGGGCTTGAACTCAGGGCCTGGGCCCAATCCCTGAGCTCTTTTGCTTCAGGCTAGCATTCTACTACTTTGAGCCACAGTGCCACTTCCAATTTTCTGGAGGTTTATTGGAGATATGTCTCATAGACTTTCCTGCCTCAGCTGGCTTGAACCACAATCCCCAGATCTTAGCCCCCTGAGCAGTTAGGATGGCAGGATACCAGCTTAAAGTATTGTTTTATTTTATTTTATTCCATTTTAATTAATTTTTTGTTGGTCATGGGGCTTGAACTCAGGGCCTGAACACTGACCCTCGGCTCTTCACCTCAAGGCTAGCGCTCTACCACTTGAGCCATAGCTCCACCTCTGGTTTTCTTGTGGTTAATTGGAAATAAGAGTTTCATAGCCTTTCCTGCCTGGGCTGGCTTTGAATCACGATTCTCAGATCTCAGCCTCCTGAGTAGCTAGGATTACAGTTGAGAGCCACTGGATCCCAGCCTGGGACTCAAACCCAGCACCTAACACTTTGCCACATTGGCCAGCGCTTTACCAAGTGAGCCATGCCTCCAGCCCCCGTGTGGCTGACTTCTTCACTCTGAGCCACATTCTCCTGCAGCCACCTTCACACTCACCCTGCCCTACAAGAATAACAGAACCAATGACTAGATACCTTGTAAAGAGTCACACGATCTTGTGATGAGGCCCCTCAGGCCACAGTGACTTTCTTATCCTGACAAGTCCCCCCTACAAGCAATCTGGAGCTTGGGAGAAACCACAAACCACTTTCCCCTGAATTTCTCACCAAACTCACCCCACCCCTCCACAGTCCCAAGTCTTCCTCTTTGAAAACCCAAAGCTCACGTCTGCCCTTATGTACGTGAGCAAGGACTGGAATCTTGCAAGAGCCTCTGCCCAATTCCTGCACGTAGCAAGTGTGGTAATAAATCTCCTTTCCCTCTCTTTCACCTCCATTCCCTTTTTTTTTTTTTTTTTGTCACTCAGGGGCTTCAACTCTGGGCCTGGGCACTGTCCCTCAACTCTTCAGCTTAAGGCTAGCACTCTTCCACTTGAGCCACAGCATCACTTCTGGCTTTTTCTGCTTATGTGGTACTGAGGAATCAAACCCAGCGCCTCATGCATTCTAGGCAAGCACTCTACCACTGAGCCACCTTCCCAGACCTCCCCATTGTATTATTAAACACTAACTTAAATGTTTCTCTTGGTCATACGGTGGTGGTGGTGACTCTTTTATTTTATTAAACTATTGTGAACTGCCAGGCATTGGTGGCTCATGTCTGTCATCTTAGCTGCTCAGGAGGCTGAGATCTAAGGATCACCATTCAAAGACAGCTCAAGTAGGAAAATCTATGAGACTGTTATCTTCAATTAACCATCAAAAAACCTGGAGGTGGAGCCGTGGCTCAAGTGGTAACATGGGGCCAGCCTTGTGTGAAAAGGCTGAGGGATGATGCCTAGATCCTGAGCTTAAGCCCCAGGACTGGCACAATTAAAAAAAGAAAAGAAAAAAGAAAAAAATTAATGTGATTCAAGGAACTAAAGTAGAAAACCACGAATCACTATCACCATGCCAGAAAACATGTGAACATGGACCTGCCCCAGGAAAAGGGGAATTTTTTGGGGGGAGGGGGTGGTTATGGGGCTTGAACTCAGGGCTTGGGCACTGCTCCTGAGCTCTTTCACTCAAGGCTAGCCCTTTACCACTTTGAGCCACAGCTCCACTTCTGGTTTGGAAATAAGTCTCATGGACTGGGGCTGGGAAGGTGGCTCAGTAGTAGA
>NW_012269994.1:3389-5365 GCF_000151885.1 Dipodomys ordii
ACTTCTGGCTTTTTCTGCTTATGTGGTACTGAGGAATCAAACCCAGCGCCTCATGCATTCTAGGCAAGCACTCTACCACTGAGCCACCTTCCCAGTCTGTCTCTCTCTCTATTTGAACTCAAGTACTCATGCTCTAGCTTGGCTTTTTTGCTCAAGACTGGTGTTCCACCTGTTGAGCTACACCTCTACTTCTGGCTTTTGGGGGGGGGGCGTTAAGAGGATGTAAGAGTCTCTCTGATTTGTCTGCCTGAGCTGGCTTCAAAATTCAGTCCTCAGATCTCAGTCTCCAGAGTGGCTAGGATTACAGACCTGAGCCACCAATACCAGGCCCCATACTCCTCTCTCTTTTTTTTTTTGTCAGTCGTGGGGCCTGAACTCCGGGTCTGGGCACTGTGCCTGAGCTCTTCAGCTCAAGGCAAACGCTCTACCACTTGAGCCACAGTGCCACTTCCGGCTTTTTCTGCTTATGTGGTGCTGAAGAATTGAACCCAGGGCCTCATGCATGCAAGGCGAGCGCTCTACCACTGAGCCACCTTCCCTGCCCCCTTTAATGGCATCTTGGAGGGAGTGGCTGGACCTGAAATCTTGGACATCCAAGAGTTGGACATCCAAGGACATCTAGATTTGTATTGACTCAGTAAAAGTTCTGAATGTTGAACTGACATCGGCCTCACAGTTGACCAGGAAATCAAGACGCTGCCTGCATCTGCCATTCACCCTGCTGGGTGCTGGGAACAGCCGATGGACATCTGGAGACAGGAGGGTATCAGGAGACATGGCAGCCACACTGGGCTGCACAGGACAAGGAGGACAAACAGCTGGGTTAGGACTGAGGCACTCAGACATGAGAGGATGCCACAGCTGGGCCCTCAGGACCGGAACTGAGGAGCCTCAGGCAGCAACATTGAAGAGGGGAAGATTCTATGAAGGCCAGGTGCTGGTGACTCACGCCTGTAATACCAGCTACCTAGGAAGCCAAGATCTGAGGATAGAGGTTTGAAGCCAGCCTAAGAAGTAAAAGTCTGGGAGAGTCGTATCTCAATTAATAAGAAAAGGCCACAAGTGGAGCTGTGGCTCAAGTGGTAGAACACCAAAGGGCCTAGCAAAAGTGTCAGGATTAAGTTTAAGTCTCAGTACTAGAGCAAGAAGTACCTATAAAAATAAATTAATGGACCAGGCACCGGTGGCTCATGCCTATAATCCTAGCTATTCAGGAGGTTGAGATCTGAGGATTGAGGTTCAAAGCCAGCCCGGACAAGAGAGTCTGTGAAACTCTTATCTCCAATAAACCATGAGAAAACCAGAAATGGCGCTGTAGCTCAAATTGTAGAGTGCTAGCCTTGAGCTGAAGAGCTTAGGGAGAGCACCCAGTCCCTGAGTTCACGTTTTAGGATTAGCACACACACAATAAATAGAATGAGTAAATAAAATAAAAAGTATAAGGCTAGATTCTCAGAACTGCTGTACCTACAGCCTCTGCCTGCTCCGTGGTATGTATGTTCCTAGCTGTCCATCAGCTCCACATACCCACATCTAGGTGGGGTGGCCACTTGCCCCGCCCACCACTGGTGACTGACAGATTCTACTCAAATGCTGAGAGGGAAGAGAATAACAGGAAGAGCTTAAAGAAGCTGAGAGGAAATCCAGCTCAGAGGGAAGAAGGACAGCAGAGCTGACCCCTGAGCTGACCAGCCTGGGAACAGGGCTAGAGTCAAAGCACACCTCCACAGAGGCCAGAACTGGAAACAGATATCATCATGGAGGTGGAAACCCACTCAGCCCTTCCCCACAGAGGACACATGCCCTGGCAGGGTCTCCTGCTCACAGGTGAGGGGAGGGTTTCCCTGGGGGAGGGAGGGAGGTCAGGGGAAGGAGAGCACAAAGATCTGCTGGGGTGGCTGGGCGCTGGTGGCTCACTCCTGTAATCCTAGCTACTCAGGAGGCTGAGATCTGAGGATCACGGTTCAAAGCCAGCC